>NC_053478.1:1255751-1528981 GCF_015227805.2 Hirundo rustica
CCTCGCGGGTTCGGGACGGGAAAAAAAAATACATTTAAAAATAAAATTTAAAAAAAAAAAACCACGAAAAACTTCAGACTCTGCGATTTAGGACAGAGGGCGATTTGTGCCGGCCGGCGGCTGTGGGAAAAGGCTGGAATTTGAATTTTTTTTTTGGGAAAAAAACAACCCCAAACCTCCGAGGAATGAAGAGAAAAAACAAACAGCGACTGTGCCGCGGACGGCAACGCCCAGGTGAGGGCACGGGGGAAACTGAGGCACGGGCTGCGGTAAAAAATAGTAAATTTTTTTTAATATTAAAGTGACTCTTAATTGATATTGAAATGAATATTCAAAGCGAGAGTAAAATGAAAATTAAGGCGAATATTAGGATTGGTCTTAGTGTTAAAATTTGTGTTAAAATTGATATTTAAAATTAAAATTTGTATTAAAATTGATATTTAAAATTAAAATTAGAATTAAAATTCATATTTAGTTTAGAATTCACATTTAAATTAAAATTCATATTTAAATTAGTGCTGTGTGTATAACGTGGGAAGATTGCACCGCGTTTTCTTTTATTAATAGGGTTTAGAAATGTGATTAATGTGTATATATATATCTATTTTTTAATGATTGAAACATAGCGTTAAAAGTAAAACTTTGGGGGTTTTTGGTTAATTTTTTTGTGTGTGTGTATATGTTATTGAAACATAGCATTAAAAGTAAAAATTTGGGGGTTTTTGGTTAATTTTTTTGTGTGTATATATATATATAATTATTGAAACAGCATTAAAAGTAAAAATTTGGGGTTTTTTGGGTTTTTTTTTGTGTGTATATATATATTATGATTGAAACATAGCGTTAAAAGTAAAAATTTGGGGTTTTGGGGGTTTTTTTGTGTATATATATATTTTTAATGATTGAAACACAGCATTAAGTGTAAAAATTTGGGGATTTTTGGTGTTTTTTGGTGTATATATATATATTTATTTTTTTTTAATTGAAACACAGAGTTAGAAGTAAAAATTTGGGGTTTTTTGGTTATATTTTGCGTGTGTGTGTATATATATATATATTAACATAGTGTTAAAAGTAAAAATTTGGGGGTTTTTGGTTATATTTTGTGTGTGTGTGTATATATATATAAATATAGTGTTGAAAGTAAAAATTTGGGGGTTTCTGGTTATATTTTGTGTGTATATATATATATATTTTTTTTTTTTTACATAGTGTTAAAAGTAAAAATTTGGGGGTTTCTGGTTATCTGTTGTGGTTTTGGTTTTGTTTTTTTTTTAATTAAAAGTAAAAATTTGGGGGGTTCTGGTTATTTTTGTGGGGTTTTTTGGGTTTTTTTTGTTGTTTTTTTTTAAATTAAAAGTAAAAATTTGGGAGTTTTGGGGTTTGGGGTTTTTTTGGTAACATCTCAACCGGCCAAAGCAGAAGGGTGAAGGAGGAATCATCCTTCACTGCCGCACGAAAAACTGCCGGCCAAGGAGCTGGTTGGGCGCTGAGCAACAGGGAATGGGAACGGCCCCAAGAGCTCCAGGATGATGTTTTCAGGGAGAAGGAAAAAGGGTTTTTCCCCAAGGAGTTGGTTGGGCACTGAGCAACAGGGAATGGGAACAGCCCCAAGAGCTCCAGGAGGTCCAGGATGATGTTTTCAGGGAGAAGGAAAAGGGTTTTTTTCCCTAGAGGGTGTTTGGGCACTGAGCAGGATCCCCAGGGAACGGGCATGGCCACAAGAGCTCCAGGAGCTCCAGGATGGTGTTTTCAGGGAGAAGGAAAAGGGTTTTTCCCCAAGGAGTTGGTTGGGCACTGAGCAACAGGGAATGGGCCCAGCCCCAAGAGCTCCAGGAGCTCCAGGATGACGTTTTCAGGGAGAAGGAAAAGGGTTTTTCCCTCAGGAGGGTGTTTGGACACTGAACAGATCTCCAGGGAATGGGCACGGCCACAAAAGCTCCAGGAGCTCCAGGATGACGTTTTCAGGGAGAAGGAAAAGGGTTTTTCCCCAAGGAGTTGGTTGGGCACTGAGCAACAGGGAACGGGCACGGCCACAAGAGCTCCAGGAGCTCCAGGAGCATTTGGATGATGTTTTCAGGGAGAAGGAAAAGGGTTTTTCCCCAAGGAGTTGGTTGGGCACTGAGCAGGATCCCCAGGGAATGGGCACAGCCCCAAGAGCTCCAGGAGCATTTGGATGATGTTTTCAGGGAGAAGGAAAAGGGTTTTTCCCCAAGGAGTTGGTTGGGCACGGAGGAGGCTCCCCAGGGAACAGGCACAGCCCCAAGAGCTCCAGGAATGTCTGGCCGATGTTTCCAGGCCCAGGGTGGGATCGTTGTGTCCAAGGCAGGAGCTGCACTCCGTGCTCCCCGTGGATCCCTTCCCAGCTCGGGATATTCCCCGATTCCCAGCCCATCCCGCGTTTCCCGGGATCCCGGCAGGCGGGGAGCGGAGGAGGCCGCGGCGCTTTAATAATTTAATTGATCCGTTAATTACACTGCGGGATCCCCCCGGAGCGCTGCGCACTCATCCCAACGCTCCAAAGCTTTCAACGCCTGGATTCTCCCGGGATAAAAAAAGCCAGACGGGCTCAGGAGCTCTGCTACGGAGTTCTCCCCCCCCAAAAAAAACCCCTTCAAGAGGATATTCCTGCTCTCCCAGGGACAGATCCAAGGAGAATTAAATAATTCCCAGGGTTTCGTGATACGACATCAGAGCTGGGCTGGGGCCACGTGCAATCCGGCCTCACAGAATCCGGGGGAAAAAAGGGAATTCGGTGAGGCAGCAGCACCGGGAATCCCAACACAGACACAGCCAGGCTCTGATCTTTTTTTTGGTTTTTTTTGGGTTTTTTTTTCCCCAAAAAACTGCTGGACAGGGATAGAAGGGGAATGCAGCCGAGGTGGAGCTGTTGGGAAGCACTCAGGATGCCGAGCTGCCTCCGTGCTCTTCCAAGAGAGGGAAATCCACGTGGGAACGCTGAGAGCCATCCCTCGGCTCGCTGCGGTCGCTTCCTCCCCCTGGGCTTTCCTGGGAAGGTTCAGGAAGGGAAATTCCTGCCTGCATTCCCCCTCCCACACAAAGCCATGGATTTATCCCTTCTTCCCGCTGCCCTCTCCCAGATTTCTCACAAAGCAAAACCGTCCCAAACCATTCGGGGCACGGGAATCATCCCGACCCCGTGGCTTCACCCACGGCGAAATCCGGGAGGAGCCCCCGGAGATCCGAGTTTTCCGGAACGTTCCGGGTTAAAGGCGCTTCCCGGGCAGGAAAAAAAAGGGAACGCGGGACCTCTAGAACTGCCGGAAAAACGGGAAGAACCGCGTCCCCGTGAGCTCCAACGCCGAGTCCCGAACCTGGCGGCCCCCGGGAATTCCCAAAACATCCCAAGGAATTCCCCCCCACCCCTGGGATAACTACGGCTTCAGTTTGAGCCAGGGGTGGAGGATGGTGACGATGGAGAGCACGGAGGAGGCGAGGCCGCAGAAGCCCACGATTCCCGGGCCGCTCCGCCACAGCCCCAGCTTTTCCAGCGGGATCACCAGGTCGCAGGCGTTCCTCAGCAGGTCCAGCAGCAGCGGGGGGTTCTCCCGGAGCACCCGCAGCAGGAGGAGCAGCTGGAGCCGCAGGTGGAGCCGCAGACGCTGCGTCCTGCCCTCGGCGCCGAGCTGGGGGCGGTTTTCCGGGCTCTTCCCGCGTTTCCTGGCGGCCTCGGCGCGTTCCAGCAGCACCCGGATCTCGTAGGCGTCCCGGCTGAGGTTCACCACCAGCGCGAACAGGTAATACCTGGGGGGACAAGGAGAGGGGAGGGCGGCCGAGTGCGGAAACCGAGGCAGCGCAAAGGTTCAGGCCGCGCCCGGCAGGCACAGCAAGGCCCGGGAAGGGGTGGAAAAGGCGGCAGGAACCTGCTCAGCCCGCGGGGATTCCCGGAATTCCGTTCCCTGAACTCCCGTTTGCCCAGTCTCCCTCAGGAATTCCCTGATCTCCTCTGGGAGTTCACCACTTGCTCTCCCTGGAAGGATTTAGTTTGCTGCCTTTTCCTGGGGAGAGAATTTCATCTCCTGCCTTCTCTTGGGGAGAGAATTTAATTCCCTGTCTTCTCCTGGGGAGAGAATTTTATGCCCTGCCCTCTCTTGGGAGAGAATTTTATCCCCTGTCTTCTCTTGGGGAGAGAATTTAATTCCCTGCCTTCTCCTGGAGAGAGAATTGCCTACTCTCCTTCAGTAACTCCATTCCCTGCCCTCCCCTGGGAATTCCACTCCACAGAAATCCTTTTCCCCTCTCCCCCCTCAACAACCCGACCCAGCCAGACCCAAGGAAGCTTTCCCAACCTTCCTCCCACCAAAGCCAGCCTCCTCTCTCACCTGAAGGACCTCTGGCTCCACTTCTCCAGGGCCAGGCCGGGCAGGATCCCGCTTTTCCCGGCCCACAGGACGTTGTCGCAGGCCAGGTAGAGGGCTCGGTTCAGGTGGGACAGGGTGAGGCAGAAGCGCAGGACGGGGTCGGGCAGATGCAGCGAGCGCTGGGCTCCCCCCAGAGCCTCGGCCGAGCCCCCCAAGCGCAGCACTGCAGGACAGGAGGACGCCAGAGTGTCGGGGTTAGGTTTGTTCCATTTTATTTTTTTTCTCCCTTATGGAATTTTTACCCGTAAGTTGCTAAGTGACAAAGCGCTGGTGCTCTTTGTGCCTTGTCCCCACCCTCTCAAAGCCCCCCTCAGACTCACGCTTGCGGCCCAGGCTCAGATGAGCCTCCAGCTGCTGGAGGCGGCTCAGGATCCCGGAGTTGTCACCGCTCCCGGCTCGGCTCAGCGCGGCCCCGGCCAAGGCACAGGCGTACTGGGCGGCCCTGGGGACAACGAGGGACTCAGGAGAGGAGCACGGAGCACCGGGAACATCACCCCGGAGCCTCGGATCTCCCGGCTCTAAGGGCTCGGATCTCCCGGCTCTAAGGGCTCGGATCTCCCGGCTCTAAGGGTTCGGATCTCCCCGCTCTAAGGGCTCGGATCTCCCCGCTCTAAGGCCTCGGATCTCCCGGCTCTAAAGCATCCGTCACGGCCCACCCCGCGATCTCCCTCCGCGCGTTCCGACCCCTCCATCCCCCGAGCTCTCCGCAGTCGCCGCGTTTCCCCCGTGAGGAGCTGAGGCCGCACCTGAGGAGGCGCTCCCGGGCCTGGCTCTGGGCGCTGAAGCGCACCCAGGCCTCCATGGCGGGGCCGCGATCCCACAGAGCGTCATCTCCGGCACCCGCCGCGGCTCCGCCCCACAACACCCAAACAGAGCCCGTGATTGGGCCCCACAGGCGGAATCCCCGCCCCTAAATCGGTACCGTGGGGTTTAATTGGTTCCCTTTGCCGTCAATTGCTTCTCCTCATCGGTAAAATCCCGGCCGTCAACCACCCCCGGTGCCGCCATCTCCGCTGTTTTGCGCTTTCTGAGTTTTGATTCGTTTTTGGTGCTGTCACTCAAACAAACTCCGCAGCTCGATTGGACAGCGCCCCCCTAGTCCCCGCCCCCCCAACCGCACACCGCTATTTGTGTTAGCGGCTGAGGGCGCCGCACCCTGTCCCCGCCCATCAAACCGCGCACCGCGTTGAGATTGGTCATTTTCTGCCCAGCCCCGCCTCCCCCGCCGCCATCCGGCTCTCCTATTGGTCCGCTGGGCGCGCAGCGGTGCTGATTGACAGCGCGGCTCTGAGGAGGGAGCGCGGCTATGGAGGCGGTGCGGGCGCAGCGGCTGCAGCCCGGGGTGGGCACCGGGCCCCGCGGGACTCGGCCCGGCCTCACCGGGGCCCCCGCGGGGCTCGCACCGGCCCCGGGAGCGGCCTTGGGGCCGGGGCTGGGGCTGCCGCCGCCGCCGCCTCCGCTGGGTCTGCAGGGCCCCCCCGCGCCCCCCGGGAGCGGGGTCGGGGCCGTGCCCGGGCCGCCCGCGGTGCTGAGGGAGGCGGTGGAGGCCGTGGTGCGGAGCTTCGCCAAACACACGCAGGGCTACGGCCGCGGTGAGCGGAGTCGAGGGGGAAATCGCGGATG
Source organism: Hirundo rustica (assembly GCF_015227805.2). Taxonomy (NCBI): domain Eukaryota; kingdom Metazoa; phylum Chordata; class Aves; order Passeriformes; family Hirundinidae; genus Hirundo; species Hirundo rustica. The sequence goes on from NC_053478.1 coordinate 1,261,757, forward strand.
CCGACGGACTGGGGTGGGGCGGGGGGGTCGATTTTCCCTTATTCCCCTTTTTTTTTCCCACTTATTCCCTTTTTCCCCCCACTTATTTCCGTGCCCCTTTTCCTTATTTCCATGCCCTGCTTCCTTCCTTCCTCTCATGCCCTTTTTCCTTCTCTCCGTGCCCCTTTTTTCCCCTCCTCTCCCTGCCCCTTTTTTCCTCCTTTCCCTGCCCCATTTCCACCCCACCGTGCTAATCCATCCCTGGCGGGGAGCTGGGATTTTTTTCTTCCCTGCTTTCCTTCCCCCTCCCATCCCGATCCCGGCTGTTTTTTGTTTTTTTGTTTTTTTTTTTCCGGCAGTCAACGTGGTGGAGGCGCTGCAGGAATTTTGGCAGATGAAGCAATCCCGCGGTGCCGAGCTGCGCAACGGAGCCCTGGTTCTCTACGAGATGGTCCCGGCTGCCAGCCCTCCCTACGTCTGTTATGTCACCCTGCCCGGGGGCAGCTGCTTCGGCAGCTTCCAGGTACCGTCCAGACCTCGGGAATTCCGGGAATTCCTCCCCCCCGGTACCCCACTGGAATCGTTTCCCAATTATCTTAATTATTTCCCCTCCCTGGGCAGATTGCAGCACCCTGCGGCTGGCTCTAAAGCTCTTTATTGGAGCTACGTTTGATTTAATTTAATTGCGAGTTGTTCCCGACTTGTAAATCCCCAGCAGATGCTGATCCGGGAAGATTTGTCTGTGGATTGTGGTTTTTTGGGGTTTTTATTTTGTGTCTTTGGTTCCCTGTTTTTCCCTTGCACCTTAGTGCTGAAGCAGGAGATGGGATATCAGGGAAAACTGTTCGATTGGCTGGATTTGATCCTTCCTTTTCCTTCCCGGCATTTGATCCTTCCTTTTCCTTCCTGAGATCTGATCCTTCCTTCTCCTTCCCAGGATCTGATCTTCCCTTCTTCCCAGGATCTGATCCTTCCTTCTCCTTCCCGGGATCTGATCCTTCCTTCTCCTTCCCGGGATCTGATCCTTCCTTCTCCTTCCCGGGATCTGATCCTTCCTTTTCCTTCCCGGGATCTGATCCTTCCTTCTCCTTCCCAGGATCTGATCTTCCCTTCTTCCCGGGATCTGATCCTTCCTTCTCCTTCCCAGGATTTGATCCTTCCTTCTCCTTCCTTCTCCTTCCTTCTCCTTCCTTCTCCTTCCTTCTCCTTCCTTCTCCTTCCTTCTCCTTCCTTCTCCTTCCTTCTCCTTCCTTCTCCTTCCTTCTCCTTCCCGGGATTTGGGCAGAGGTTTAAACTGGCAGAGGAATATTCTTCTGCTGGAGCTCAGGATTTGTCCCAAAACCTCTTCTCCAGATGCCAAAAGGCTCTGGAAATGAAATCAGAGCGTTGGATCCTGGAATGGCTTGGGGAAGCTTAAACACATCCCAATTCCAGCCCTGTGCTGTGGGCAGGGAACATCCCACTGGAGGAATCCATCCCTTCACCCTTCCTGGGAAAACTCCCCACCCAAATCCCCTCACCAGGGAGATTCAAATCCCAGCTTCATTCCAGATTCCTTCCTGGCTGGGAAAACAGATCCAAAGGGAACGATTCCAGCAGCCTCATCCCCCAGAATCCTGATCTTTGACGGGGGTGGGAATTTGGGGCACGGTTCGGATTCGAGGTCGTTAATTAACCGACGACTCCACGGGGGGGGCGGTTCTGAGGGAATCCCGAACCTCTCGGAATTCCGGCGGGCGCCCTTTCCTCACCCCCCACCCCCTCCTCCGTTCCCGGGTTTTTTTTCCCGGGATCCCCGAGCGCGGCCGCGCGTCCCCGCAGTTCTGTCCCACCAAGGCCGAGGCGCGCCGGAGCGCCGCCAAGATCGCGCTGATGAATTCCGTCTTCAACGAGCACCCGTCCCGCCGCATCACCGACGACTTCATCGAGAAGAGCGTCTCCGAGGCCCTGGCGTCCTTCAACGTGAGCACGGGCTGGGAAAAATCCCAGGGGGGGAAAAAAAATCCTCCGGGAGCGGATTAGAGCTCCTCGGTGGGAGGGGATTGGTGGAGTAGCAGCATTTTTGAGTGTAGATTAATTCCCGTTTTCTGCTGCGCTCCGGGCTGAGGCGTGGATTTTCCTGGCGGTTCCGTTGTCTCACCCTCTAGTTTCCCTTAAACCGAAGATTTTTTTCCCCAGGGGTTTTAGTTTCTTTCTCCCTTCCCTGCTCTGATTGGCTCCGGGGGGGAATTCTGGCCGTGCGGTGCTCTGCGCTCTCTGGAGCGCTGTGGAATCGGTGCGGGAAAAATCCCGTTCCCAGGGGGTTCATTGCTCCAGGAGAGCCAGATTTATCCAGGTGACATCCCAGATTTGTCCAGGGAGTGCCAGAGTGGCCCGTGCCAGGCAGTCAAGGCTGGATTAGCTGGATAAGAGTTGGACAGCTCAGCCTGTGCTGGCATCAGTCTCTCCTAAAATCCCACTGGGAATTGGCAGCAGGAGCAGATCCGTGGGAACGGCAGCTCCAGTCTGGAATCTCTCTGCAGGGCAACCGAGAAGAGGCGGATAATCCCAACACCGGGATCGGGGCCTTCCGCTTCATGCTGGAATCCAACAAGGGAAAATCCATGCTGGAGTTCCAGGTACTGCTTCCAGTTCTTGCACACCCGCCCAGGTGCCATTCCTGGGGTGGTTTAAGGACTGTTTGGGTTGATTTCCCAGGTTTTTTAAAATCTTTTTCCTATGGAAAATGCTGCACCCGGCAGCATTCCCAAATCCGATCAGAATCAGCAGGAAACCCTGAGCTCAGAGTCCTTGGAATTGGGTTTTCTCGCTCCCGCCGGGATATTTCCAGGCGGTGCCTCCAAATGTCCTAATTGCAGTGGTCCAGGTAATTAGCGGGATCCATCCTTTCCCCCGAAATCAGGGAAGCAAGAGCTCTCAGCAAGGAAAGATGGGAATATTTTTCCCCCAAAGACGCTTTGATTGTGGAATTGGGGGTCAGTGGTGTCCCCCAAAGCACAGGGCCGTCCTTGTATCCCACGGGAATGTGGCTGGGAAGAACACCTGGAGAATGGGAAGCCCGAGCTTCTGGAAGGTTCTGGAACGTGGATCAGGATTAGGAGAACAGCTGGGATTGGAGAGTCCTCTGGGCTTTATTCCAGCCTTTATGAAGGAACAGCTGGGAGCAGAGCCGGGGAAATGAGGTTTGGAACTCCCCGTCCATCCCAGGATGTTCCAATATTTCCTTGAGATTCCCAAATCCTTCTGATTTCACCTCGGCCTCGGGTAGGGACAGGGAACGATCCTGGAGCTGGGTTTCCATCAGAGGAGGAATCTGGCTGTGCCTCTGCCCCGGGGTTCGAATCCAGCTCTGGAATGTGGCTGTGCTTGGAATTCCGCACTTTTCCAGCCCCTCTGCTGGCTCCTTTCCCCGGTGTGGGAATGCTCCAGGGCAGCAGGCAGGAGGTGTTTGTGTCCAGGGCCCTGAGATGGCGATTCCAAGTCTGGAATTGGGAAAGGTCCCGGTTTTTAAGCAGAATTTGTGCGGCCTGGAGGGGAGAAATCGCTGGAAAACCTGGAATTGCACCTGGTGCTGCTGCAGGTTCAGCTTGGAGAAGAGAATCCGTGAATCCCCAGGGTGCAGGGAGCACTGCAGGCTCTGCCTCTGCTGTAACCCAGATTAACCAGGGAGTTTTGTATCCTGGTGCTGCTTTTAGCTGAATCCACATCCAGGGAAGCTGCCCCACCTCTGGAATTGCCCCATCCCGAGGCAGAAGGGGCTCAGAGCCCCCAGCCAGGTGTCCAGTGTTCCCCTCCCTGAGCTCCAGCTGATTCACGAGCTCCCTTCTCCCCCATTTCCCGCCGAGATTCCGGGGTCCCTGCCCTCACCCCGCCTTCCCTCTCTCCGTCCCAGGAGCTGATGACGGTTTTCCAGCTCCTGCACTGGAACGGGAGCCTGAAGGCAATGCGGGAGCGCCAGTGCTCGCGCCAGGTGAGCCCGGACACCCCTCGCTGCTCATCCTCCTCCGTCCCCCCTTTCCTAAACAACTTCCCCCCTTTCCTAAACAACTTCCCCCCTTTCCTAAACTTCCCCCCTTCCCTAAACTTCCCCCTCTTCCTAAACAGCTTCCCCCCTCTTCCTAAACAGCTTCCCCCCTTTCCTAAACAGCTTCCCCCCTTTCCTAAACAGCTTCCCCCCTTTCCTAAACAACTTCCCCCCTCTTCCTAAACAACTTTCCCCTCTTCCTAAACAACTTCCCCCCTTCCTAAACAGCTTCCCCCCCTTCCTAAACAACATCCCCCCCTTTCCTAAACAACTTCCCCCCTTTCCTAAACAACTTCCCCCCTTTCCTAAACAACTTCCCCCCCTTCCTAAACAACTTCCCCCCTTTCCTAAACAACTTCCCCCCTTTCCTAAACAACTTCCCCCCCTTCCTAAACAACTTCCACCCCCTTCCTAAACAACTTTCCCCCCTTCCTAAACAAGTTCCCCCCTCTCCCTCCCAGGAAGTCCTGGCTCACTATTCCCACCGCGCCCTGGACGATGACATCAGGAACCAGATGGCCCTGGACTGGGTGAACCGGGAGCAGAGCGTTCCGGGCGCCCTTTCCCGGGAGCTGGCGGCCACCGAGCGGGAGCTGGACGAGGCCAGGCTGGCCGGGAAGGAGCTGAGGTTCCATAAGGAGAAGAAGGACATCCTGCTGCTGGCCGCTGGCCAGCTGGGCTCAGCTCATTCCTCCTGAAGCCCAGGGAGCCGTGCCTCGGTGCTCCCGACGTCCTTTTCCTCAGTCCCCGTTTGCACATTCGGAAGGGAATTTAGGAGGAGGGGGGGAAAAAGCTCCTGAAGGGATTTTTAGCGGTTTCCTATCCTGGTTTTTAGAGCTCCTCCTTGTTCCCCTTATTCCCTTGAGAGCTCTTTATTCCCTAGGGAACTTTTTTTATTCCCTGGGAATTCCTTTTTTGTTCTTTTCCTGTCCCGTTATTTCCGGGGTTTAGAGCACAGGTTTTGTCCTGGAGCAGCTGGGATCCCACAGGATCCGGTGTTTCCTCTTGGAAAACCCCCTTGGATCCGATGCCTGGCCACCCCCTCTCTCCTGTCAGCAGAAAGGGATCAATTAAACCTCCTTGATGAGCTCCTTAATTAAACCAAGGCCTGCAGCATCCCTAGGGATTGAAAACTGCGGGGACAGGGCAATTCCAGAGGGGGAACTGCGGGTCCTGCTGTGCTGATCCCAGATTTAATTCCAAACATCGGCTTGGAGAAGTCAAAAAAGTGGAAAACGAGGGGAGGGATTTGCACTAATCGTTCCCCATCCCTCGTGTGGGTATCCATATGGAATTTGGACTATATTTAGCTTTAAAAACCGCTTTTACGGCGTGGAATTGTTCAAACAGCTCCAGGTTCACCCAAGAAAATGTCAATTTATCCACGGAAATTTCCGTTTTACTCCCCTTTTCCCCAGCAGAACGGGAATACAAACTAAATTCCGAGCCAGAATTCCTTTTTCCACCCCGGCTTAGAGCTTTTCCCCGTTTCTTATTCCCCTTAAACCCTTTGGAGTCTCACCCTCTTCCTTCCCTCTGCAGGATATTCCAGCAATAATCATTGCTTTAGGATAAAAATCGGAATTATTCCATTATCTGTAGGTACACCCCGTTTTTATATCCGCATCCTAACAAGCCTATTTTGGGGGTTTATATATATTTTTTATACTTTTTACAAACACTATTAAGGTTTGATGTCGCTGGCAATGGGATTTAAAAGGGGTTGGGGGGAATTTTCCTGAGATGTTGTTAAAAAACTGATTTAGGAATAAGGTGGAGTTAATCCCGTGATTTATTCCACACGTGAGGGAATCCCTAAAGATCCTCTCAGCAATTCTGGTGGCTCCAAGTAAACAGATCCGGGAGCATTTTGGGAATTCATCACTGTGGAAGAAAAGAAAAAAAAAAATTAAAAAAAAAAAAGGGAAGAAACCGGACATTCCATTTCTTGTGAGATTGGGGCGCCGGTTTAGAGGCGCCGGATCTCCTTGAAAGTTGTCAAAAATAAATTAACAAATCCAAATTTCCTCAGCGTGGAGAAACTCGTGCTCCTTGTTGCGGTGGCGGAATCTCAGCGATCCGGCGGGATAAACGCTGCTGTGGATTTTATACAATAAACCCAGCGATTTTTTTGGTTAATTTCGGTTCTTTTGCTCGTTTTGTGGGGCTCGATTACTGGGGAAAGGGGAATGGCTCACTACGGCGGCAGGACCTTCTCAACATGGCTGAACGTGCGTGTCCACCCAGAGCCCTTCTCAAAATGGCGGCACGGGTGTTTCCGCCGTGCGCCATTCTCAAAATGGCGGCGCGGGGTTTTTCCCGCCCTACGCCCTTCTCAAGATGGCGGCGCGGGGGTTTCCGCCCTACGCCCGCCCACTGTGGCGGCACTTCCGGCGCGTTCCCGGCGTGCCCCGCGACTCCCGGCAAGATGGCGGACGTGCTGGATCTTCATGAGGCGGGCGGAGAGGATTTCGCTATGGACGAGGATGGGGACGGTGAGTGCGGGGTTTCGGCTGTACCGTCCGGCTCAAAGCGGCCCCGCCGGCTCAGCGGAGCCGCTCCCGCCGCTTCTGGCCGCGCTCCCAAAGCCCGTCGGCCTCATGGACAGCCCCGGCCCGGGAGCTCCCGCTCGGCGCTGGGGAGGGGCACTCCCAGCATGGGAGATGTATCCTGCTGTCCGTAATGGATCATTCCCGGCTCATGGGATCAATCCTGGCTCGGAGGTACTCTGGGAGGGGTCCTGTCCGGCCCGGGGGAGGTCATTGTCATCACGGGGTGATCATCTTGTCTTTCCCTGCCTGTACCGGGAGGTGCTGCCCAGCCCAGGTGCCTTTCCTGACCCAGGGAAATCCTTCCCAGCCCGGGGGGGGCCTTTCCCAGCCGGGATGAGGGGTCCCCGTCCATCCGGGGCTGACTCCCTGCAATTCCCACCTCAGAGAGCATCCACAAGCTGAAGGAAAAAGCCAAGAAGCGCAAGGGCCGCGGCTTCGGCTCAGGTGAGGCCCCCAAAGCACCCCGGGACCACCTTCCCTGGCGCCCTGGGGAGGGGCTGGGTGGCCCTGGAGCTGTTCCCCCGTTTCCTTTCCTTTCCAGAGGAAGGATCCCGCGCTCGGGTGCGTGAGGATTACGACAGCGTCGAGCAGGACGGGGACGAGCCGGGACCGCAGAGATGTGAGAGGGTCTCGGGGGTTTCATGGGGGCTCAGCCCTGCTGGGACAATCCCTTCCCTTCCCTCAGATTCCCAGGGTTTATTTTAGGGCATACCCCAGCTCCATATCCCTTTTCCTACAGTGGGAATGGGGGGATTTGGAGGAGATGCTCCTTCCTGAGAACGCCATGGGCTCCCAAGTGTCACCAGCAGCGCTTTCCCCGTGGAAAGGGAGGGGAAATCCTGGGCTTTACCTGACCTCACCCAGGATTTGTGGGCTCTGGGCCTCCTTCTCCCTTTCCCAGCCGTGAAAAAGGAGCGATTTGGGGGGTGACAGAGCCTTTCCTGGGGAGGAAAAGAGGAGGAATAAACTGGGGCTGCACTGGGATGATCCTTCCCCACTTTCCCAAGATCATATTTTTGGCTCATCCCCCAAAACCTCCCCCATCCTCACCACGTCCCCCTCCCAAGGTGCCAGATTTTGGGGGAATAACTCCATTCCCAGCTCTCTGACTCCCCCTTTTCCCTGCCCAGCCGTGGAGGGCTGGATCCTCTTTGTGACAGGGGTGCACGAGGAGGCCACAGAGGAGGACGTGCACGACCGATTCGCCGAATTCGGGGAGATCAAGAACATCCACCTCAACCTGGACCGGCGCACGGGATACTTGAAGGTGGGGGGCACGGCTTTGGGAGACCCCCCAGGCTCTGTCTCAGCTTGGGGGAGGCTCTGAGCCGGGAGTTTTGGGTGAATTCCAAAACTGAGCCAGTTCTGGGGGGAGGTCGGCGGGGTGCCTGCACCTCAAAATTGAGCTGTGGGGAGGTTCCTGCATCCCAGAACTGAGCTGGGTTCCCCTGGTGCATTCCCGTCCTGGGCCTAACCCCGGAGTGAGCTCGGGGTTCCCGGGGTCTGGGCTCATTCCTAATCCCTGGGGTGTCAGGGCTGGGATCTGTGCACCCCAAACCTGAGCTGGGAGTTTGGGGCTCATTCCCAGTCCCAAACCCTGGGTGTGTCAAAGGGGATCTGTGCACCCCAAACCTGAGCTGGGAGTTGGGGGCTCATTCCCAATCCCAAACCCTGGGGGTGTCAAAGGGGATCTGTGCACCCCAAACCCGAGCTGGGAGCTGCCCCGGTGCCAGAGCTCGTTCCCAATCCCTGAGGTCTCAGGTGGGGTCTGTGCACCCCAAACCCAAACTGGGAGCTGCCCCAGTGCCAGGGCTCGTTCCCAATCCCAGTCCCTGGGGTGTTGGTGGGATCTGTGCACCCCAAACCCGAGCTGGCAGTTCCCCCGGTGCCAGGGCTTGTTCCCAATCCCGTTCCCGTCCCACGCCAGGGTTACACGCTGGTGGATCTGTGCACCCCAAACCCGAGCTGGCAGTTCCCCCAGTGCCAGGGCTCGTTCCCAATCCCAATCCCTGGGGTGTTGGGGGTGGGATCTGTGCACCCCAAACCCGAGCTGGCAGTTCCCCCAGTTGATCTGGCAGTTCCCCCAGTGCCAGGGCTCGTTCCCAATCCCGTTCCCGATCCCGTCCCACGCCAGGGTTACACGCTGGTGGAGTACGAGACGTACAAGGAGGCGCAGGCGGCCATGGAGGGGCTCAACGGGCAGGAGCTGATGGGGCAGCCGGTCAGCGTGGACTGGTGCTTCGTCAGGGGCCCTCCCAAGGGCAAGAGGAGGTGAGGGAATCCCTGGGAATCCCTGGGAATTCCAGGGGCTGGGGGGAACGGGGGGCATTCCATGCGTGGGGGGGTGGCGGCGTGAAAACGGGGGTAAACACCCCCAAATCCTTCCTTCTCCTTTCCTCTGTTTTCTGTAACCTTTTGCTCCCCCTCTTTCCTCGCTTTTCACCCTTTTTTCTTTACTTTTCCCCATTCCCTTTTCCCTTTTTTCCCCCCTTTTTCCCCCCCTTTTTCCCCCCCTTTTTTTCCCCCCTTTTTCCCCCCCTTTTTTCCCCCCCTTTTTTCCCCCCTTTTTTTCCCCCCTTTTTTCCCCCCTTTTTTTCCCCCCTTTTTTTTCCCCCCCTTCCCCCCCCCCTTTTTTCCCCCCCCTTTTTTTCCCCACTTTTTTTCCACCCTTTTTTCCCGCCCTTTTTCCCTTTTTTTCCCGGTTTTTCCCTTTTTTTCCCTTTGTTTTTCCCCTTTTTTTTCCCTTTTTTTTCCCCATTTTTTCCCCATTTTTTCCCCATTTTTTCCCCTTTTTCCCCCATTTTTTCCCATTTTTTTCCCATTTTTTTCCCTTTTTTTCCCTTTTTTCCCCCTTTTTTTCCCTTCCCTCCCCCCTTTCTCCCCCCCTTTTTTTCCCTTTTATTCCCCTTTTTTTTTTCTTTTTTCCCCCTTTTCCCCCCTTTCATTCCCCCTTTTTTCCCCTTCCCCACCTCTTCCCTGTTTTCCAGGGGCGGGCGCCGGCGGAGCCGCAGCCCGGACCGGCGCCGCCGATGATGGATCCAAACCCTTCCACACCCGTTCCTGTTCCCAGTCCAAACTGGGGCCAACTGGGGCAAACTGGGGCCTGGCACACAGCCTCCAGGAGCCGAACCAGCTCCGTCCCCGGGGAGATTGGGATTTTATTATGGAATTCGCTGTTTTCAAAGGAGGGATAAGAGGGTTTCCCTTAGGTTTTTGGGATTTTGGGGGATCCCTCCCAGCCCCAGATCCCAGAACATCCCGGGAGTTTTTTTTTTTTCCCGTGCCCTAAATTTCCGCTGGTATTTATCCCACCCCGGGAATTCCTTGTTTTCTGTTAAATAGCAGGATTTTTTTTTTTTTGTCTAAGTTTGTCTCCTTTTTCTCTGGCCTTCATTAACGCTCCCCAGCCCCTTATCCCAAAAAATCCCTCCCCGTCCGGGGGCTCCGAGGATCCTGCGGATCCCTCCCGGCCTGGCAGCGGAACGACTCCGGGTCTTTTGGGGAAAAAAAAAAACCAGAAAATCTCTTTTTTCCCTTAAAACCGGCGTCGGGGAAGCAACAGCTGTGTGGTTTGTGGGGGTGCCTGTGCCCAGATGTGCTGGTGTCTGTCTGTCTGTCCCAGCATCCAGCTGTGCCCCTGTGCCCAGATGTGCTGGTGTCTGTCTGTCTGTCCCAGCATCCAGCTGTGCCCCTGTGCCCAGATGTGCTGGTGTCTGTCTGTCCCAGCGTCCAGCTGTGCCCCTGTGCCCAGATGTGCTGGTGTCTGTTTGTCCCAGCGTCCAGCTGTGCCCCTGTGCCCAGATGTGCTGGTGTCTGTCTGTCTGTCCCAGCATCCAGCTGTGCCCCTGTGCCCAGATGTGCTGGTGTCTGTCTGTCTGTCCCAGCATCCAGCTGTGCCCCTGTGCCCAGATGTGCTGGTGTCTGTCTGTCTGTCCCAGCGTCCAGCTGTGCCCCTGTGCCCAGATGTGCTGCTGTCTGTCTGTCCCAGTGTCCAGCTGTGCCCCTGTGCCCAGATGTGCTGCTGTCTGTCTGTCCCAGCGTCCAGCTGTGCCCCTGTGCCCAGATGTGCTGGTGTCTGTCTGTCCCAGCGTCCAGCTGTGCCCCTGTGCCCAGATGTGCTGGTGTCTGTCTGTCTGTCCCAGTGTCCAGCTGTGCCCAGATGTGCTGGTGTCTGTCTGTCTGTCCCAGTGTCCAGCTGTGCCCCTGTGCCCAGATGTGCTGGTGTCTGTCTGTCCCAGTATCCAGCTGTGCCCCTGTGCCCAGATGTGCTGGTGTCTGTCTGTCTGTCCCAGCGTCCAGCTGTGCCCCTGTGCCCAGATGTGCTGGTGTCTGTCTGTCCCAGTATCCAGCTGTGCCCCTGTGCCCAGATGTGCTGGTGTCTGTCTGTCTGTCCCAGTGTCCAGCTGTGCCCCTGTGCCCAGATGTGCTGCTGTCTGTCTGTCCCAGTGTCCAGCTGTGCCCCTGGCTGTCCCCCGTGTCCCCAAGCCCACCGCTCCCACTCAGAGCCTCCGAGCTGCGCTGGGGGCTTTTATTGCCAGACCCGGTGATCTGGGGGGGAAAAAAAGCTGCTGTGAGGATGAGGATGAGGAGGATGAGGATGAGGAGGATGCTGGGGAGCCTCAGGAGTTGGGAACGCTCCCCAACCTCCGGCTCCTTGCGCAGTTCGCGCCCGCAGAGGGACGGGAAGGAGCTGAACCCTCAGCGAGGCTGGGAGCAAGCGGTGCCCCCGCCCTTCCCGAGGGGATCCTGGATTTCGGGGATCCCTTGGGGGGATCCCTACGAGCCGGGCTCGGGCCCCAGCGGCCCGCAGAAAGCCCCGAGGTGCCGCAGGGCCTCGGGCTGCATGGAGTGCCGGCGGAGCAGCGCCCGCGGGGGCAGCGGCGGGAGCAGCCCGGCCCTGCCCGGCCCCGGGGGCTCCAGGGGAAGCGTTCCCGAGCCGCGGCGCTCCAGCAGCGCGGCCGGGTGCCGCAGCGGCCCGGGCACGCTCAGCTCGGCGCTGGAGGAAGGGTCCCGGCGCAGGGGTTTTCCCCGTGGGGCGGGCACGGGAGGAACCCGCTCTGCCCAGGTGGATCCTGGCAGCCCCGAGACCTCCCGGCCCTCCACGCTGTGCCGGCGCGGGCGCAACCTCAGCCCCTCCAGCCCCACCGCCAGCCGCTCCGCGGGGACCGAGGCCCCTTCCAGGGACCCCCGTGAGCCCTCGGGAGAACCCCAGGAACCCTCCGAGGAACCCCGCGTCCCCTCCAAGGATCTCCGCGTCTCATCTAAGGGTCTCCCCGCTCCCTCCGGCGGTCCCCGCGTCCCCTCCGGGCTCCCCCGCGTCTCCTCGGGGTGACCCCGCATCCCCTCCGCCGCCGCGGCGGGCACCGTTAACCCCCAGGGCTCGGAGTTCAGCCTCTTCAGCTGCCTCTTGTGCCCGGCCCGGTTGCGTTCGGGAGCGGGCGGGAAGCGGAACACGTCGCTCTCCTCCTCCCTGGAGCCGGCGGCGCCCGGCGACGCCGCCGCCCGCACCTGCACCTGCGACGGGGACGCGCAGAGCGCGGGCGAGGGCGGCGAGTTCAGGTACTGCCGGGTGGTCTTGGTGCCGCAGGGCGACGTGGCCGAGGTGATGATGATGACATCGCGCCCTCGCTCCCGGCACGCGTCCAGCAGCACCTGCAGCGTCTCCCGGTCCCCTCGCTCCAAGGCGTAAAGCAGCGCCGAGCCCCCCGAGTAATCGCGGGCGCTGGGGTCGGCTCCGTGCTCCAGCAGCACGGCGGCCACGGCCGGGCCGGCTCGCTGCGAGCAGGCGTGCATCAGAGCCGTCTTCCCGGATTTGTCGGGGATGTTGGGGTCGGCGCCGTTCTCCAGGAGGTACCGCACCATCCGCGGCTGCTCCGGAGGGTCGGCGTAGCCGGCGCAGCACGCTGCCATCAGCGGCGTGGTGCCCGCGGCGTTGCCTTCGTTGATGTAAGCTCCTCCTTCCAGCAGCAGGCGGGTGAGGCGGAATTTCCCCTGGGACACGGCGCGCAGCAGCGCCGAGCCCTCGGCCGGGATCATGGGGAGCCCCGGAGGCACGGCGGCGCTCGGGGGGCGGCGGACGGGGCTGGGCATGGCCGGGCTCAGGGCAGCGAGGGCAGGGACGGCGGTGGAGCCGGGTGACTGCAAGGGGACGGGAGGTGGGGTGAGACCCCCGCCCCGGAATGATGGGAGCAGGGTCAGGCTCCCCTCGGGATTCCTAGGATGGGCAGATGGGATGTCCTTCCCTGCCTGCCTCAGTTTCCCCAGTGAGGCCGAGCCGCCCGGCTTGTGTCCCTGAGCCACGAACCCCAGCTGCATTCCACAAAGCCCTTCGTGCACCCCTTCCTCGTCCTCCTCGTCCTCCTCCCTTTGCCCCCTGCCCGTACCCCCATCCCTGCCCGTACCCCCATCCCTGTCCACATCCCAACCCTCCCGCACCGTTCCCATGGCGACAGCCGCTCATCCCTCTCCTCCAGCCGGGAAAAATGCGGGAGAATCCACAAAATCCATCCCTTTTCCCAATCCCCTCAGTGAGAGACCCCCCCCCCGAGATCGGGTCTGGGGGCTGTCCCGTGTGTCCGCACCCCACAGCGAGGACACCCCCCCCCCCCAAATCCACCCCCTCTCCATCCCCGTTTTACCGTGACAACCGGAGCGCGGGCTCCCTCCGCTCCGGCTCCCGGTTCGCGCGGCCCCGGGGACGGGGGTGTCGGGCACAGCGGCCCGCTGCCGCCATCCCGGTGAGGCGGGGGGGTGTCGGGGAGGGTCCCCCGCGCCCTCCCCGCTCCTGCGGCGCTATTTTTGGCAGCTGCCGGCGCGGGGAAGGGAAGCGGCGCGGAGCGGGGGGGGGATGAAGCAGGATGAATCACCCACGGCGCATCCAGCGCCCGGCCCCGCGTGGGAGGGAGGAGGGGGGGAGCAGGGGCTGGGGGGGCACAGGAGGCTCAGGGAGGGGGCAGCGGGACTGGGGGGGCCACAGCCCGGCTGGGATGGGGGTCACAGCCCGGCTGGGATGGGGGTCACAGCCCGGCTGGGACGGGGGTCGCTGAGCAGAGGGGCTGGGGGTCGTGGGGCAGAGGGGCTGAGGGTCGCTGAGCAGAGGGGCTGGGGGTCGTGGGGCAGAGGGGCTGAGGGTCGCTGAGCAGAGGGGGTGAGGGTCGCTGAGCAGAGGGGCTGGGGGTCGTGAGGCAGAGGGGCTGAGGGTTGTGGGGCAGAGGGGCTGGGGGTCGGTGAGCAGGGGAGCTGGGGGTCCTGGAGTTCCGGACATTGGGGGAGGTCAGGGGACAGCGGGTCCAAAACAGTGCGGTTGGGGGTCGTGGGGCAGAGGGACTGGGGGTGCACAGCACGGTGGGGCTGGGGGTCAGGGTGGCCCTATTGGGGGGCACAGAACAGCGGGGCTGGGGGCCATAGTGATCCTATTGGGGGTCCGAGTTACCCCAGGGCAGAGCGGCTGTGGGGTGCGGGCGTGGGGGGCAGAGAGACCTTTGGATCCCCCCTTTCCCACCTCTCTCCATCCCTTTTCCCACCCCTTTCCATCCCTTTTCCCTCCTCTCTCCATCCCCCTTTTCCCACCCCGCTCGGTCCCATCCATTGATCCCTCCCTCGGCCCCGCCCCTCTCCGCGCTCCGCCAATCAGCGCCGGGCTCGCTCCCAAGCCACGCCTCCCCTGCGTGAGGGGCGTGGCCGCGTCCACGCGTGGAGCGAGTGCGCGTGCGCGGGGCGGGAGCGGCGCCGGGACCGGCAACGGAACCGGGGGTACGGGGAAACGGGATCGGGGTACGGGGAAACGGGATCGGGGTACGGGGAAACGGGATCGGGGTACGGGGAGAAGGGATCGGGGTACGGGGAGAAGGGATCGGGGTACGGGGAGAGAAATGGGATCGGGGTACGGGGAGAGAAATGGGATCGGGGGTACGGGAGAAGGGATCGGGGTACGGGGAGAACGGGACCGGGAGGGTCACCGGGAACGGGGATGGGACCGGGAACGGGGATGGGACCGGGAACGGGGATGGGGACGGGTACCGAGAGCGGGCACCACCGGGACTGGGTGATGCACAGAGACGCGACACCGGGGCAGGAATGGGGAGTACGGGACCGGGGGGACGCACCGGGAATGGGCTCAGGACCGGGAGCAATTTTGGGGAGGGGAAAAGAACCGACACCGGGAGAGCACCGGGATCGAGAACGGGCTGGAACCGGGACCGGGACCGGGACCGAGTGAGGAGGGGCCGGGACTCGGGGCATCCCCGGGAGCGGGCGGGGCCGAGCTGGCCGGAGATGTCAGCCCCGCGTCCCCGTTGTCCCCAGCGGCCCCCGGGGCTCAGCATGGCGGGCCGGGGCCGCGGCCGGGGCCGGGGCCAGATGACATTTAACGTGGAAGCCGTGGGGATCGGGAAGGGGGACGCGCTGCCCCCTCCCACGCTGCAGCCCTCTCCTCTCTTCCCGGTGAGACCTCGGGGTGCGGGGGTGGGTGGGTTTGGGGGTCTCCTGCGGAGACACGCTCATCACCCCCTCCCCACCACCACCGCAGCCCCTGGAGCGCCGCGCCGCGCCCCTGCCCGGCGGCGAGGAGGGCGAGTACATGCTGGCCCTGAAACAGGAGCTGCGCAGGGCCATGAGGGGGCTGCCCTACTTCATCAAACCCGGGGCGCCCCGCAGAGGTACGGCGCGGCCACGGGGGGAGCGGATCCCGAGGCTCCCGGGTGCCCCCCGCCAGCGGGAGCGGTGGGAATGGGTTTGGGAAAGGAGCTTGGCCCCATCCCCCTGGTCCCCTCCGTCGTGCTGGGACCTCCCCGTTTCCCCCATTTCTCCCGGTTTGTTCCCCGCCCCGGCTGCACCACCCACAGCCGTCCCCATGGGGTGGGTGCCCCCTGAACCCCCCCGGAATGTTCCCCCCCCCATTTTCCCTCCTGCTCCTCCCCTCGCAGACATCGAGCGCTACTCGGACAAGTACCAGCTCTCCAGCCCCGTGGACAGCGCCATCGACTGGAACCCAGGTTGGGGGGACCCTGGGGAGCAGGGGGGGACGTGGGGTTGATTTTGGGGGGCGGGTCCTGACCGAGCTCCCCGTTTTCCTCCCCCCAACCCCAGACTGGAGGCGGCTCCCGCGGGAGTTGAAGATCCGGGTGCGGCGGCTACGCAAAGGCAGTGAGCGACTCCTTCCTGCCCCCTCCTCTTTTTGTGTCCCTTCTTTTCCCTCCCCACCCACCCCGAGGGGCTGACGGCCCCCTGTGCCCCCGCCCCAGGGACCCCCGGCCTCGTCCCCAAGCGATGCGCGGCCCTGGACAAGGAGGAGACGATTAAGAAGCTGGAGGTAACGAGGTGAAGGTGGGTGGGTGGATGGGTGACCCCTTCCCAGCCGGATTTTGGAGGGGTGGGTGACCCCTCCCCAGCCGGATTTTGGAGGGGTGGGTGACCCCTCCCCAGCCGGATTTTGGCGTGGTAACGCTCCCCTGATCCCCCCCAGAGCCTGGAGAAGAAGGAGGAGGAGGTGACGTCCGAGGAGGAAGAGGAGAAGGAGGAAGGAGAAGAGGGCAAGGAGGAGGAGGAGGAGGAGTACGATGAGGAGGAGCACGAAGAGGTGGGAAGGGGGAGAACCCCGGGGGGGGCGTTGGTGGTGGGGTGGGGTGGGGACGCCCCCGGGTGCCACCGCGTTCCCCCTCCCCGCAGGAGACCGACTACGTCCTGTCCTACTTCGACAACGGGGAGAGCTTTGGCCCCGACAGCGACGACAACGGCGACGAGGCGGTGTACTGAGCCCCAGAGGGGCGTCAGCGCCCCGAGAGCGGGGACCCCCAGAGCCCTGGCACGGCGAGGGACCCCTGGCACGGCGAGGGACCCCTCGCCCCACCCACGGGACACTGGGGGACCCCCTCACCCCACCCACAGGGCACTGGGGACCCCCTCGGTCCTGCTGTCCTGGTTATCAGGGGTCTCCTCTCCTCCCCAGGGCAATGGGGACCCCCTCACCCCACCCACAGGACACTGGGGACCCCCTCAATCCTGCTGCTGGAATCAGGGGTCTCCTCACCTCCCCGGAACACTGGGGACCCCCTCACCCCTCCCACGGGACACTGGGGACCCCCTCTCCCTGCTGCTGGAATCAGACGCTCTCTCATCCCTGGGGACATCGGGGTCCCGCTGTCGCCCCCCTTTGGGGTCTCCTGTCCTGTCATTCCCCGCATCACCACCAGATGGCGCCCGCGGTCCACAGCCGCATCACCACCAGGGGGCGCCCGTGTTCCACGCCAGGGTTTTTTGGGGTGGTTTCGTTTTGTCTTATTTTTTTGGGGCGGTTTTGGGGTTTTTTGGGGGTGGTTTCGTTGTTTTTTTAATTTTTGGGATCCCCCAAAGCGCCCTGGTCCCCTCTGACCACCCCTAACACACATCCCCACCTTTTACAGCGGCTTTTTTAAAACAAATTTTGCCTGGATTGAAGCGGATTTTGGTATTTTTGGCTCAGCTCCGGGTGGTTTTCGAGTGGGGAGGGGTTTGGATAAAGGGGTTACCAAAAAAAGGGGGGGAAAATGTTTTTTTTTTGCGGGGGATGAAAGGGTTTTTTGAGGTGGAAAATTTGTTTGAAGAAGGAAGAAGCGTTTTGGCAGAAAATGTTTTATGGGGAAGGGAAGGTGTTCTTTTTTGGGGTGGAAAAAGTGTTTTTCAGGAGATAAAGGCTTTCAGGGAGAAATAAATGTTTTTGGAAAAGAGTTTTTTGGGTGGGAAGGAGGATTTTTGGCGAGTTAAGGTACAGTTTTGACGAGGGAAATGCATCTCGTGGGTCAAGCCGGCTTTTTTGTGGGGGGAAAAAAAAGCATTTTTAGGGAGAAAAAAAGTTACATTTTGACAGAAGACGCAATTTGGAGGGAGGAAATTCAGTTTACCGTGGGGAAATTCAGTTTTGCTCGGAGGGGCGAGGCGAATTTCCTCAACAACACAGCTTTTAGGGGACAAGAGAAGGGAAAAGCCGTTGGTTTTTTTCAGGGCTGACTTCTCGGAGCGAGGAAAACCGCGATCGGGGGTGAAAGGTTTTTTCTTGGAAAAGACATTTTACGGGTGGGAAGTGAATTTTTTTTTGGCGGGGGAAGTATTTTGGCGGGGATTAAAGGCGTTTGCTGGGCTCCAGGTGTTCTGGGGAAGGTCGGAGTGGGGTTTTTAGGAGGAAGAAATGTGGGTTTTGTTTTTTTCTGGGAGGGAGCAGGCACATGAGTGTCACATGCCGCCGCCTCTCCCGGCCCGGTTCCTGCTGGAACGTTCCGGCAGATGTGGAATTCCAGCTGCTGCCGTGCCAGAACCCCTTTGTTATCCGTGTTTCCAGCCCCTTTTTTTATCCCTTCTCCCTTTCTCCCTCTCTTTCCAGCCCCTTTTTTATCCCCATTCCCTCTTTCTCCCCCTTTTTTAATCCCTCTTTCCCACTTTCCAACCCCCTTTTTTATCCCTGTTTTTCTCCCCCTCTTTCCAGCCTCTTTTTTTATCCCCATTTCCTCTTTCTCCTCTCTTTCCAGCCCTTTTTTATCCCTTTTTCCTCTTTCCAGACCCATTTTTTATCCATTTCCTTTCTCCCCTCTTTCCATCCCCTTTCTATCCCCATTTTTCCCTTTCTCCCCTTTTTCCACCCCCTTTTTTATCCATTTTTCCCCTTTACAGGCCCATTTTTTATCCCCATTTTCCCTTTCTCCCCCTTTTTTATCCCTTTTTCTCCCCCTTTCCAGCCCCCTTTTTATCCCCATTTTTCCCTTTTTCCCCTCTTTCCAGCCCCATTTTTATCCCTTTTTCCTCTTTCCAGACCCCCTTTTTTATCCCATTTCCCCCTTCCCAGCCCCATTTTTATCCCTTTTTCCTCTTTCCATCCCATTTTTTATCCCATTTCATTTCCCCCCCCTTTCCAGCCCCCATTTTTTATCCCCTTTTTCCCTTCCCAGCCCCATTTTTATCCTTTTTTCCTCTTTCCCACCCCATTTTTATCCCATTTCCCCCTTCCCAGCCCCATTTTTAATCCCATTTTTCCCTTCCCAGCCCCATTTTTTACCCCCATTCCCTCTCTCCCACCTGCACCCCGGTGTTTTCCGTCTCCCCCAGCCCGGGGCAGGATTTGGGATTTTGCCCGAGTCCCTTTGGACTTTAATTATTTCAGGGGAAAAAATCAGTTATTCCAGGGGGGAAAATCAGTTGTTCCAGGGGAAAAAATCAATTATTTCAGGGGGGAAAATCTGTTATTTTGGGGGAAAAATCAATTATTCCAGGGGGAAAATCAATTATTTCAGGGGAAAAATCAGTTATTTCAGGGGGAAAAAAATAAATTATTCCAGGTGGAAAATTAATTTATTCCAGAGGGAAAAAAAATCAGTTGTTCCAGGACTCTCCAGCAGCGGATTTGGCCGCTTCTCCTTCAATTTCTCCTTCCCTCGGCCCAGCGCCGGCCCGGAGCTGCGTGACCCTTGGCCGCCTGGGCCGGGAGCCAGAGCGGCCGCGGCTCCGCAGGGAAACGGAGGCACGGGAACGGGGGGATCCGGGAGGGAGCTTTTGGGGGGGCTCCAAGTGGGAGAGAGGGCGAGGAGCGGAGCCAAGGTCGCGGCCTCGTTCTTCGGCACCGGCACCTTTCACCCGCATCCCGAAAAAGGGCAACGGGGATAATCCCTGCCTCCACTCCCCGCTCTGCACGCCGCCGCCTTGTTGTAATCCCTCGGTTTCTTCCCTTCTTTCCTGCTCAGATTTTTGGTTTCTTTATTTTTTTTTTCCCTCCTGGGAAAATCAGACCTCTCCACCCAAGCGGGGCCGCTCCCAGGAAAACCAAAAATTGGGGAAAAATCCCATCCAAGCCCCAATTCCCAGGGGTTTTCCCGCCGCGCTCCCACCCCCGAGAGAAGGCGCGAGACCAGAGGCACCGTTTCAGTTGTTTATTACAAACTTTGCCCCCCAGGGGCCCACAAAAAAAGGTACAAAATTTGCATTTTTCGTGCTCTTTTTTCCCCCACCCAAACGCTACGTACAAAACCCAAGAGGTAACAAAAGGCGCCGGGGTCGCGACGACGCGTTCGTGTCGCGACAGGAGGGATCCGTCCCCCTCCCACCCCCCTCCTCGGGGAGCAGCGCCCGGAGTGACAGAATTTAGGACGGAATTCGTTAAAAAAAAACCAGGAATTCCCCGCCCGTCACCACGCGTCACGACAGGGACGGGACGCCGAGGTTTTTTTCCCGGCTCTTTTCCAGCCGGGATCTGCCTGCTCTCTCCTTCCCCACGAGTCCTCGAGCCTCCTCCTCCACCGGCTCAAATCACCAGGGGAATTTTTTCCCTACAAGGTTCGGTTGTTTCCCACGAAGATTCGGGTGCCCGGGATGGCCCAAGAACGCAGCGATTCCTCGGGAATTCGGCGGTCCCTCGGGAATTCGGCGGTCCCTCGGGAATTCGGCGGTCCCTCGGGAATTCGGCGGTCCCTCGGGAATTCGGGAGCGCTCTCTCCCCCGCAGGCGAGCGGCACACGGAGCCAGAGTCCGGAGAAGCGGGAGCCGGAGCTCACTGGACGTTGTTGTTGGCCACGCAGGGATCCACCTGGGCGAGGGAGCGGGGAGCGGGTGAGGGATGCGGGCGGGCGATCCCGGATCCACCCCGAGCCGCCGCCGCCGCCGCCGCTGTGCTCACCTCCGTGTAGGTGGGAGGAGGCATGAACTTGAACTCGGGCGCGTACATGAAGATGGGGCTGTCGAACCCGTCGGGATCGTCCAGCAGCGGCGTGGTGGGGCTTTCCAGGCGGTGATCCTCGGGAACGATGTCCAGGTAGCACGGAGGGGCTGCGGGGGGGTGAAAGGGAAGGGGAGCCGTGAGCTCGCCTCCGCGCGCGGCCCCCTCCCCGCGCCGCGCTCCCACCCGCCGCGGGGATCCCGCGTCCCGATGGCTCACCCTCCGGAGCGTCCGGGAGGTTCAGGTCCACCCAGCTCATCTCTGAGCTCGTCTGGCTGGCCATGCTGGAGCTGCGGCTCCCGATGCCCGAGCGGCTCCCGATCACCAGCGGCAGCTCCAGGATGATCTTCTTGGAGCCCGGGACGCTGACGTAGATCTGCGGGGAGAGACGGAGGGGTTTTAGGGACGTTTGGGACGGGATGAAAATCCCCGAGAGGGGGGGAATAAGGAGGAAGATGAGGAGGAGGAGGAGGATCCCCGCGCTCACCTGCAGGAAATACTCCACGCGCAGGATGTTGCAGCCCAGGATGGAGGGCTTGAGCTTCCGCACGCGGATGGTTTTGCCGCGCCACGACTCGGAGGTGCCGGAGATGATGTGGTTGCCGCGGACGCAGGAGAGCTTCTGGCAGAAGACCTTGGTCTGACCGTTGGCCAGGTAGGTGTGCTTGGCCATGATGGCCGCCTTGGGCACCACGATGCGCGAGCAGGTGTTCTCGAAGTCGGCGTTGATGCAGATCTCGTCGCCTGCCGAGGGAAGGAGCCGGAGGGGTCAGGGATGTCGGGGGCTCCCTCATGGTTCAGGGATGTCGGGGGTTCCCTCCCCGGTTCCCTCCCCGGTTTCCCCGTTCCCCCAGCTCCCGGCAATCCTCACCTTCACAGAACCCCTTCCTGTCGATCTGGGCGCTGACGGACACGCGCCCGTCCGGGATGAACATGCACGACACCTTCTCCTCCTTCTTGGCCGCCACTGGAGACTGCGGAGGGAAGGGAAGGGTCACACGCCGGCCCTGTCCCGTCCTCCCCACCCTCCACCCCTTCCTTCCTTCCTCTCTCCCTTCCTTCCCTTTTCGGCGACCAACCCTCGAATTCCCCCGGAGCACAGACCGCGCCCCACCCAGTGTCAGCTTCTGGAACCATCCACAACTTAATCCCCAGCCTTAATCCGACTCAGCCCAGAGCTGACTCAAGACATCCGGATGCCTCTCGGCCGGGCTGATCCTCCCCAAGGGCTTTTCTGCCCAGCCTCTGGAGAACTCGGGGCTCACCAGCAGCTCCGGGGTGTTGACGTCCACGGGATCCATCACCTCGAAGCGTTTTTTCACCTGCTGCGTGGGGCAGGCCGGGCGCTCCAGGGACGCCTTCACCCAGTAATCCACGGAGCCGTACTTCCCCTTGAACGTGGTGCCCAGCGGCCTGCAGACAGGCAGGGGGTCACTCCAGAGCCAAAACGCGGATTTTCCCCGTTAAACTCCATCCCATGAGGCAGCTGCTGCCTCGCACTCACCCCTGGGGCAGCTCGAAGCCGAATTTGTACTCGTACTTGTTCCCAGGCCTGAGGATGACGGAGCCGTCGTCATCTGGAGGAGAGAAGGGCAAGGGAGGATCAGGCGGAGCTCCGGGGCGATCCTCGGCTCCAAGGGCGTTGGGTCACACCTGTCCACGCCCCGGGAACCCCGTGTTCTCTCCGTGCTGCTCCCTTCGCCCCAAGCCCGCGGGGCAGAACGCGGAATCTCGCCGTCTCCACCCCAGCTCCAGCTCGCCCTTATCTCCCTGCCCCAGCCCCAGGGTGTGAGCCCGCGCCCCTCCCCGTGCCACCCAAGTTACCAACCCCCGTGGAGTCAAAACACACCCCGGGACCTCCCCGGGCTCTGATTTCGTCCTTTAGCTCCCCAACTTCGACTCGGCCAAAACCTTCCGAAGTTCTCCTAGATTTGGCCATTTTTCCAGACTCAGCATCAGCTCTATCCCGGCGATCAAGGGGCTCCACTGCACCCATATGGGCAATCCCCCCGTCCCTCTGTCCCCTCCCAAATCCTCCGCCACCATCCAGCCGCACTCTTGGCTCACGGCTAGGGTTGTGAAGCGGTGTTTAAGGCGTCCCTTAGAGCCCCGTGCCCTCACCCGTGGGCTGCTCCTCAAGCGCCAGCACGTCCTCGAAGCGCAGGTATTCCATCTCCTGGCGGCACTGGGCCGGGCCCTTGGCCCAGGTCACCCTGGCCACGCCGCACGCCAACACCTTGACGGCGCTGACACGGGTCACCTCGGCCACTTCCACCAGCACACGCCCAGCCACCTTGTCCCCGCTGCAGTAGATCTTGTCGGGCTCGCTGAAGGCCACCGTGAAGCTCTTCACCTTCTTGAACATCACCATGGCTGGAGGAAGCACGGGGACGCACAAAAAGGAACGGCTGTCAGGGTTTTTATCCGCCGCGGAGCAACAAAAGCCGCCCGAGCAGGCAAGTCCGGAGCGGAAAAAAAAAAGTAAACGATCGAACGCTTTTGTTTTGAGGCGCCGCGAAGCCTCCGCAGATCGCTCAAACCCGGCCCCTCAGCGATCTGCGAGCGGAGCTTCCGCCGCTGCCTTTTATAGGCTCGGGGGCCCCTCCCACCGCCGCCCGCGCCTGTTGCTGCCGGGGCTGCCACGCCGAGGGCGCGTGGCCGGGCGTGCTGCTCGCGTGATCAGCGCGCTGATTGGCCGCCGCTGCCTTGTTTACAGCAGCGCCGACCAATCAGAGCAGCGGCAGGGGAGCGTGGACAGCGTGTGAAGGAAAGCCGCGCGTGTTCCATGGGGGCGGGCAGGACGGGGGCTGAGTGACAGCGCGGAGAGCCAATGGGGAGCGAGGACGGGCGGTGGCTGCGGCCAATGGCGTGCGAGGAACACGATGTCATGTTCCCAGGCTCGGGGGGGAGCGGGGGGGGTGCGGTTCCCAGTTTGGGACCGGCCGTGTTGTACTGGGCGAACTGGGAGTGGCCCTGGGGGGGGTGTGGGGGCTTCACCCCTTTCCTCAGCCCCCTTCTCGCCCCTCCAGGGCAGCCCGGGGGCGCCTCCACTGTGTCCCCCCCCCCCCGTTAAATTGGGGTAAATAAGAGAGGATTTGGGGTTCGGGATCGAACGTGGCTGATGGAACTCCGAGGAGGATTTTCCCCTCTCTGCTGCTTCCACAGCCCCCATTCCCCGGGATCCCACCAAGTGGGTCAGAGGGGTTCTCTCAGCCCCTTTCCTCATCCCCCCCCCACGCACTTTCCCCCTTGTTTGGGGTAAATAAGGGTGAGTTTGGGGCCTGACTTTGGGGGCTCCCTCCCTCTCCTCCTGGTGTGCTTGTGGGAGCGTTTCCACCGCCTCTATCGCTTCCCCACTCCCTTTTGGGGACTCTTCCCACTCCTTCCCCCCCCCCAAAATATCCCTTCCAAAGCGCAGCAAACACCCGCATCCATTCCAGAAAGCACGGCCCTGTCTTCCAGCTGGGATCTGGGGAGTGGGAAGCACTCTGCAATCCCCACAACCCCTCCAGGAGGCTTTGGCTTCCAAGAAACCCTCAGGTTTCACTCCCTGGATCGGCATTACAACAGGACAAGAACCGGCTCCTTCCCCCCTTTTTTTTTTTTTTTTTTTTTTTTTTTTTTTTTTTTTTTTTTTTTTTTTCCTTTTTTTTTTTTTCTTTTTTCCCTCGGTGCTTTCCTAACTCAGGAAAATGCTGGGAGCAGAGGAAACGGGAGAACAATGTTCATGGAGCGACCCAGCACCAGAGCAAAGGAAATTGAGCAGGGGGGAGATCCCCACCCCGACGAGGAACAGGGACGTGTTTTTGTTGGGAGTCGTCCTTCAGAGGTTGTTTGTCCGAGAGTTCCTGGCGCTTTTCCTGCCCTTCCCTTGCCTCCTTCCCCCAGAGTTAATTCACACCTGATCGTATAAACCGATAAAGGCTCCCGGGATAAACCGTGGGGCATAAACTGCTCTCCTGCCAAACCGCAGGGCAGAATTCCTCCTCGAGAGGGGAATCCTGCCGTGCTTTTGCACGGGAATTGCGCCTTTTTTTCCCCCCCTGTTGTCTCCCACTAGGAAGAAAGGCGATGGCTTGGCGGAGGATTTAGGGATTTGCTCCAATTCGGTGAAAGGCTTTTTCCAGCCTTTCCCTGCCGTGGGATATTTGACCCCTCAGGTGCGTGCCGGCCTTCCCGTCTGAGCCGTGTTTACGCTCTTCCCTCTCCGGTTTCCCATCCCCGTGCGCTGCTTTCCAAGCCCGGCGCTGCTTCCTCGAATTCCGGCGGAGCCAAAGGGCCTTGGAGCCTCAGGCCGAGGAGCTTGTCGAGGATATGATCCAAGGCACGTTCCACGTCCCGAATCCTCCCTGGATTCCTCCAGACTCGTCAATCAGCGCTGCCCTTTCCCCCCCTGCCCTCCATCCCATGGAAATCCCATCCTCTCCCCAGCTCCCTGCCGCCGGAATTCCCTCGGGGGTCAGATTTGCTCCAGGGATTGCTCTCATGCGCGGCAGCACCCCTGGAAGGACCTAGGAGAGGTGGGGAACACACTGTGGGATTTTTTTTTTTTACTTGTGAAAAAAATGAACTTTCCCGATGCCCTTCAAAAACAGGAAAATCAGGAGAGGAATCACCAGAGTTCTGGGCAAGGGATGACTGAAATTCCCACTGAAATTCCCACTGAAATTCCCACTAAACTCTCCTTCAAGGCACTCATCCCACGGGATCCCCCCCAGCCCTCATTGGGATGGGGAGAGCAGCGGGATCCGTTCCTTTTCCCAGATCTCCTAACCGGGGGAAGGAGACGGCCAGGGCACCGTGAGTAACGCTCGGCCTTCGGAATAACCCACTTCCGAAAGCCACGGAGCCAGAAAACGGGCCCTGAGGTGACTCACGGAGCACCGGGCGGGTCCCGGGGAACAAACTGGGCACGGCACAGACTTGTTTTTGCCCGGCTGCGGCTCCTGGCGCTGATAAGATCCGTGTTTTTCTGCTCCGGGTTATCGGGATTGGTTGCCAGGAGAAGCCACGCTGGTGGCTGTGGCAGCCCGGCCTTTGTCCTTGCTCTCAGGCGAGCGCTATCCAGCCGGGATCGCTGCTCCCGAGGGCTGTTTTCTCCTTTTTTTTTCTCACCTTATATGGTCTCTTTCCAGAATATTCCAGGCCGGGAAGGAGGGGGGAGAGAGGGCCGGGGAGGGATCCACAATGGCTGGAGCGTGGGGACAGAGTGTGCCGGCTGTTCTGTCGGGAGCTGGGGTGGAAAAGGCATTTCCTCCAGTTGTTTGTGTCCAGGGAACACTGGGAATGGAGCCCAGCTGGAAAACAAGGCGCTGCGGGACCAGGGGCGGCTCCTGGAAAGCGGCCGGGGATTTTCAGGAGTTCCTAAATCCCAGCAGAGGTTTGAGGGTGGAAGGGAAGGTCTCTAGCGCCCGGCTGGGGGATGAGGACGCTCCACACGCCGAAATTTACGAGCGATTGCAAAACTTTTCATTTACGGAAGCGTTAAATAAGCTAAAGTACAAATATTTATGCTCCTGTCGCCTCCCGTTCTTCGCTCCGGGTGCTAATTAGTAAAAAGGCCGTTAGGCACGCACAGTTTGTTTCTTAAAATGAGTCGAGAGTCTGTTCTGAGGAAGGGTCACCAAAAATTTAAAAAAAAAATAAAAAAATTAGTTTTCTTTGTCCTGACTTTTCTACCTTTTCAATGCATTCGTGATAAATAACTCCTTAGCAGAACTTATAGTTTCTTGTATTAAATGGGTTCTTTAGGCAAGAACCCTGCAGTTACCTTATATCTTATTTACTGCATTTTGATTTTTTTTTGTTACCAGCGCAGCTACATAAACACAAAGCTGACAAGCAATAAATTACGAAATCTAAAATCGCAGCTTCTGTTAACCGCAAGCGAAGCTTATCCACCTACTTCAGCTAATTCAGCAACTTCTTATCTTAACTTTCCTAAAAAATCCCTAGTTCTTCAGATATAATGTCTCCCAGCTACGTGGAATCGCCAGGTACAGAGGTTTGAGGCTCCTCAGAGAACGCCTTGGAAAGCTCCCAGGGCAGATTCCCAAAAATTCCCCTTTTTCTGCCATCCCCACCAGAGGCTTTTCACTCCCGTGCTGAGATCCCCCAGGGACGGGGATCAGAATTCCCTTTTTCCCCCCCCCCTTCCCTGAGCAGGGACAAATCCTCTCAGGAGGATTTTCCCACTTTTCCAGCTCCCACTGGGGACGTGGGAGCCCTCCGTGCCCGGCAGTTCTTATCCGGGTGGGATTTCCTCCTGTGTTTTCTGCCCAGAGGGAGTTTTTTGGATCAAGGGAAGGGGGAGATAAAACTCCAGAGGAGCTCTGCCGTCCGTAAACAAGGAGGAATTCAATTCTTGGTTCTGCAAAGTCTCGTGTTTGTCATCTGCTCTTGCAGGAAGAGGCAGTGACCTCTGCTCCAGCTTCAGCAGGGAGAGAGGGAATTCCCCCAGCTGCCGGCAGAGCCCCTCAGACACCGAAGGAAGATGGAATTTTTCCTCCTTTTCAGCAGCCAAAGCTGCTCCGAGCCGGGAGCGTCAAGCTCGGGGAAGAGAAGCGCGGCTTGGAGCCCTCCGGTCTCTGGAAGTGTCCCTGCCATCCATCAGCAGGATTATCTTTAAGGTCTTCCCCAGCCAAAACCCCAAATCTGGGATTCTGTGATTCCTGGTCGATTGGGGCGAGGATGGACATCCCGGAGCTCTGGGGGTTCTGACTGCGCCGGGGCCGTTCCTGTGCGCTGGGTTCTGTGGACATCTAGAGGCTTTCCCGGGAATGGCAGAGAATTTTCCATCCATCCATCCATCCTCCATCCATCATCCATCCATCCTCCATCCATCATCCACCCTCCATCCATCATCCATCCATCCGTCATCCATCCATCCTCCATCCATCCCTCCATCCATCCATCATCCATCCATCCCTCCATCCATCCATCATCCATCCATCCATCCATCCATCCATCCATCATCCATCCATCATCCATCCATCCATCCATCCATCATCCATCCGTCATCCATCCTCCATCCATCCTCCATCCATCGTCATCCATCCGTCATCCATCCATCCGTCATCCATCCATCCATCCATCCGTCATCCATCCATCCATCCATCCGTCATCCATCCATCCATCCATCATCCATCCATCCATCATCCATCCATCCATCCATCCCTCATCCATCCATCATCCATCATCCATCCATCCATCATCCATCCATCATCCATCCATCCATCCGTCCATCCCTCATCCATCCATCCTCCATCCATCCATCATCCATCCGTCATCCATCCTCCATCCATCCATCCATCCATCCATCCATCCATCCATCCATCCATCCATCCATCCATCATCCATCCATCCATCCATCCATCATCCATCATCCATCCAGGTCCTCTCCTCCCCAGCCCGGATTCCCCAGCTCTCGCTCACAGCCTCGGAGCAGTCGTGGCTGCCGAGGAGGAGGAATTCCTCATCCCCTTGCCATTGTGGACTTTTCCTGGCCGTGCACACCTCCAGGAACGGTGCCCCAGGGACGTTCTGAGCGTCTCCACCTCAGACGAGCCCCGTGAACGCGGAGTTTTGGCTCCTGGAGGAGGCGACTTCGGCCAAAGCTCCCTGGACAAGGGGATCTGGACCACCCGGAGCAGCTCACGGTGGGGGTGTCACAGCAGGTGACAGGGCCACCACCCCCTTCTGTCACAGGGCCACCATCTCACCCTGTCACAAAGCCACCATCCCCTTCTGTCACAGAGCCACCATCCCCTTCTGTCACAGGGCCACCATCTCACCCTGTCACAGAGCCACCACCTCACCCTGTCACAGAGCCACCACCCCCTTCTGTCACAGGGGCACCATCTCACTGTCACAGAGCCACCATCCCCTTCTGTCACAGAGCCACCATCCCCTTCTGTCACAGGGCCACCATCCCCTTCTGTCACAGAGCCACCACCTCACTCCATCACAGGGCCACCATCTCCTTCTGTCACAGGCCCACCACCTCACTCTGTCACAGAGCCACCATCCCCTTCTGTCACAGAGCCACCACATCACTCCGTCACAGGGCCACCATCCCCTTCTGTCACAGAGCCACCATCCCCTTCTGTCACAGGGCCACCATCCCCTTCTGTCACAGAGCCACCATCCCCTTCTGTCACAGAGCCACCACCTCACTCCATCACAGGGCCACCATCTCACCCTGTCACAGAGCCACCATCCCCTTCTGTCACAGGGCCACCATCCCCTTCTGTCACAGAGCCACCATCCCCTTCTGTCACAGAGCCACCAACTCACTGTCACAGAGCCACCACCTCCTCTGGACACCCTGCAGAGGCTCAAACCCGCGCCGTGGCCAGGCAGGGGTTCAGCTCCGTGTGGAAAACGTGCCAAGCGCGGGATGCTCCTGGCCCATTCCCAAATAACCCCACGCCGCTCCTCCTCAGCGCCACCAGCGGTCCCTCAGAGCCGCGCCGAGGCGGAGAGCGGAGGAAAGGAGCGGAGCGCCGGCGCCGGCCCGAGCTGTTGATGCCAACGAGAGCGTTTCCATTGACGTCAGCAGACTTTGGATCGACCCTTTCCCCTCCCTTGGCCGATGTCACCGTGCTAAAAGCCACCTCGGCCACCCCGTCCAGCTCTGACCCGGGGTTCAGCCCCCAGGGAAGCCTGAGGGGGTCCGGGGTGGTCTCCCAAGGGGCAGGACCGGAGGAAGAAGGGCTCGAGGGAAGGTTTGGGTCGGATATTTTTGGGAAGGGAGGTCGGGCGTCGGAGCAGAGCGGCGGTGGAGGCGCCGTGTTGGAAAACGGATGGATTGTGGAACCTGGGGTCGTGGGTCAGGAGTGGCCTTGGCAGTGCCGAGGGCCGGTTAATGATTAATGATCTCAGAGGTTTCTCCCAATCTCAATGATCCCGTAATTTGCCGGCGGCAGCTTCTCCACGTTGTAACCCAGCGGTCAGAAGGGTCCGTCTTGGGCCACTCCTGGTGTGACCCTGGGTCAGGCGGAGCTGCCAAGTCCCAAACCTGGAGCCAGAGCTCCCCAAATCAGTCTTTAGAATTCCCAGACATTTCCAGGTTGGGAGCTGCGCTCTGAATTTCAGGGGTGGCTCCTGAGGAAGGAAAGCGCCAGGCCCAGCCCTGGTGGCGCAGGTGAAATCCTCTGAAATACGTGGAATTTTCCCTCCCCTCCATGGGCCGTTGAGGAGGAGGGGAAGTCTGGTTCCCTTGGGAACCCTCCTTTCCCCCGTGGAATTCTTGTTGAGTGGCTCTCGTGGCAGAACAACTAAAGGACAGCCGGGTTCTGCATCCCCAAATCCATCCCATTTCTACCACGAGCTCCAGCACTGCCGACGCCGCTCCGGAGGATTTCACCCCTATAGAGGATTTTATCCCTGCGGAGAACATTCTCCCCACGGAGGATTTTATCCCCCCCCAGAGGATTTTATCCCCCCCCAGAGGATTTTATCCCCCCCCAGAGCATTTTATCCCCCCCCAGAGGATTTTATCCCCCCACAGAGGATTTTATTCCTCTTTCCCTCCTTCCTGCTTCGTTTCCCCCACCCAAAGCTCCGGTGTCGAAGGAGCAGCGGAGGAAGGAGATATTCTTATCCTCATCTGCCACTGCTGCCCAAAGACGGGAAGGGACAGATGACAGGAAATGGGGACTCCAAAATAGACCCTTTAATGTCAAAGCCATCGGGGGTTATTAGGAGCAGGGTGAAAGACACGGAGCAGGTCTCCTGCTCGGCGCTGTTCGCTCCGAGCACCCGTCCTAGGGGGAATTTCATGACATCCATGAAATTATTTCCCGTGTGCTCTTGGCACAAAAGGATGAAGAGAGAGAAAACTCCGTGTGTTGAGCGCATTGAAGCGTGAATTGTAAAACCTTCCCTGGATGGAGCTGCAGTTCCCTTCTCCCCCACCTCCACAAGCGCTTCCTGCGTTTCCGTGGGATTGGGGTGGCTGAGTTTTTAACTCTTCATTAAAAAATAACGGGAAGCCTTCCCTACGGAAAATATTTCTGCTGTAGAACTCCACCTGCTTTACTGAAACCCTCCGAAATACGTGAAATTTCCCCTCCCCTCCGCAGTTCTGCCCTGCCCGTCTCTGTGCCCGGCCGGCCCTTTGCCGTCAGGA
Source organism: Hirundo rustica (assembly GCF_015227805.2). NCBI lineage: Eukaryota > Metazoa > Chordata > Aves > Passeriformes > Hirundinidae > Hirundo > Hirundo rustica. The sequence goes on from NC_053478.1 coordinate 1,292,116, forward strand.
ATTCTGTTTTCCCAGCGAAAGCTCTGGTTTGGCTGGGATTTGAGAAGCCACAGAGAACCTGGGCCCGAGGGAGAGAATCCCCGAGGGGTGTTTTGTCCTCCCTGAAACCCGACGCCAATCCCAAGTCCGGACCCAGCTAAACCGAGTCCACAACAGGTGCCAAGAAAACAAGGAAAAATAGCAACGGCGGCCTTGGATATAGGTCTGAAGCTCCACAGCTCCCGCTGCTGGAGATCCGCCTGTTATTTATGCTGGAAGAGGAGAGTGTGGACAAAACCCGATGATTTCTACTCAAAATCTCCCTCTTGGTCACAAAGCTGCCCAGAGCCATCGGTGGCCTCACTCTGCTTTGGGAACAGCTGAGTGAAGGGTCCCCAAATCCATAAAAACCACAATTTTTTTACTGCTAAAAATTGGGCTTTGAGATCATTATTCCTGGGTCTGTAGGGTTCCTGAGTGGAATTCTGCCGGGAGAAAAGTGGGAAGTGAGTTATGGAAAGGCTTTGAGGGACAGAGGGGGGTTCTAACCCGAGGGGGTTTATTTTTCCTCGATGCACTGCAATGCCACATCCTTAGGGGGAAAAGGAACAGGTCAGAATGGACCGGAAAAGTTGGGATCTGCCCTCAGGAGAGGAGCTGGGAGCAGCTGCATCCATGCGAGACCCATGGGTGCAAACCAGGGATTCATCTCTCCCCTCCCCTGGGTCTGTGATTCCTCGTGGCTGCGGCGACTCCTCCTTCAAGGCGAGGAAACTCCTGGCTGCATCTCAGAGCCGGCGGCTCTCCGGGGTTAAAAGTGCAACGAAACGACCCAAAATCCACAGGGGAGGAGGAAGAGGAGGAGGAGGGAGCAGGGAGAGGCCAGCGGGGAACCCCTCCCGGCTTGGAAGATGTGAAGCTTCTCAGCGTCGCTCAGGAAGAGCCGGGCGTCCTCCAGCGCCCCGTGAGCCGCCATGGTGAAGTTGGCGTCGCCCGAGGTGACCACGTCGAAGACGCACGACTGGAAGTAGACGTCCTCCACGGGCAGCATCTCCCGGCAGAGCGCTCGCGCCGTCTCGGCGGGGACGCGGCCGCGCCCGCGGGGGCTGCGGGAGATGCGCTGGCCGCGGGGGCACCCTCCCACGCACAGCTGCAGGTCCTGCTCCTCGCTGAAAGCCCCGGCCACCTCCTCGGCGGCGCGGATGGAGAAGGAGAGCTGGCGGCCGGCCTGGCGCACGGCGATGGTGGTGCCGATGTAGCGGGCGCGGATCTCCACGTGCCGGCCGGGGCTGCGCTCGAGGATGGCCAGGCTGCCGCCGCCCGGGCGCGCTCCCCCGTTGACGGAGCCGTCCTGGAAGGCGGCCGGGACGTTGTCCAGCTCGGCCTGGTAGACCTTCTGGTCGATGCATTCCTTCATGTTCTTGAAGATGATGGTCAGCTGTGGGCGGCGGGACGGGAGGGAGGCGAGCGTGGCGTGCCCGTCCCAGGGGCTCGGGGTACCCCAGGATGCAGGTCCCACCCCGCCTATCCCTCCTCAGAGCACGGTTCTTTCGGGATAACAACGATCTTTCCTTCTTTCTTTTACCGCCATTTAAGCGATGGAAAACTCAGGTGGAGCCAAGCCCAGCAAGATTCCTTCAGGTATCCCATGGACCACAAGATTCCCTCCCAGGTACCCCATGAACCACAAAATTCCCCCCAGGTACTCCATGGACCACAAGATTCCTTCAGGTACCCCATGGACCACAAAATTTCCCCCAGGTACCCCATGGACCACAAGATTCCCCCCCAGGTACCCCATGGACCACAAAATTCCCCCCAGGTACCCCATGGACCACAAAATTCCCCCCAGGTACCCCATGGCCCACAGAGTTCCCCCCAGGTACTCCATGGACCACAAAATTCCCCCCAGGTACCCCATGAACCACAAAATTCCCCCCAGGTACTCCATGGACCACAAGATTCCTTCAGGTACCCCATGGACCACAAGATTCCCCCCAAGTACCCCATGGACACAAAATTCCCCTCAGGTACCCCATGGACCCCACAGTCACCTGACAGCACCAGGAGCGTTCGAGGGTCCCCCCTAAAGAACCTTCACCATCCCTCCTTTCTCACCCCCCCTCGAAGCCTGAAGCGTTTCCGAGGATTTTGGGAAGCGCCCTGCCTCTGGATTATCGACCTGCGCGCTCACCTCACCTTGCTGGTGACGGTGGCGTTGGACCCCTCGGCCACCGGCGAGCTGGTGGCCTGCACAAACAGGAAATCGTTGTCCAGGAGCGGCCAGGAGCCCTCCACGCGGCACGTGTGGAAGTCGTCGTGGAAGGTGCGGATGTGGGGGTCCCCGAAGGCGGCGCAGTGCCGGAACGCGGGCGGGCGGCCGTGCTTGTAGAGGAAGCTCCGCTCGTAGTCGCAGACGTCGAGCGACTCGAAGCCGCGGGCGCCGGGCGCCGGGGGCCGGGGCCGCGGCGGGGCCGTGGGCCCTTCCTTGGAGCAGTTGTGCTGGATCATGAGGTCCTCGATGCCGTGCACGGCCGAGTGGAAGGCCAGGTCCCCGCGGCAGGTGCGGGCGGTGCGGCGGGTGCACAGGGAGTAGGAGCGCAGCGCCGTGCAGAAGCCGGCCCCGCGCTCGGGGCCCCGCAGGTGCAGCGTGGCCGCCACGTACTCCGAGTTGCAGCGGAGGATCTTGCACTGGGAAGAGACTGGGAGAGACAGGACGGCTCCCTGGGAGAAGGGATGGGGTGGGGAAGGGCAGACCCTCCTCTCCCCGCCCGCCCCGGCCGCCTCCCGCCATCCGGCCTGCTCTGGGTTCTCACGGACATCCTTCCTGGAAGCGTTTTTCTCCTGGTTTTCACAGGGGAACAACTCTTACCGTGCCTGCAGAGGAGAAGGAGCAGGAAGGCTCGGAGGAAGAGGCCGGAGTTTTCCGGCTGCCCTGGGCTCCTGCCGTGGGTGGCTCTCCCCATTCCCATCCATGCGGAGCCTGGGGGGTCTCTCACCCACCGGCGGCTCCCAGCTTCATTCCGCAGCTCCCCTGGAAGCAGAGGCGGGGTTGGAGAGGGACCGGCAGGCAGGAGCAGGAGCCAGCAGCGAGTCCGGCCCAGCGCTTCCACGGCCACCGAGTGGCACGTTGGCACGGCTTTGGAGCCTTCCGGGGGTCTGACCCCACCGCTGCCCCGAGCAGCCGGTGCCAGGGCCTGGCCACCCCCTTTCCATGAGGAAATTTCCCCTGATATCCAACCTCAGCCTCCCCTGGTGCCGCTTGAGCTGTTTCCTCGCAGCTGAGCATTTCACTCCTCCCTCACTTTGGGTGGGATCGGAGCCTGAAGCATCCCCGGGGTGCCAGCGATGCCCTCGGACCCTCGTCCCTGCTCTCCCTCCGCCCCACTCACCTGTGTCAGCCTCCTCAGGAAAGGATCCGGCTCCCAGCGCTGGGAGCTCCTTCCCTGCGGGACACATGGGCGTCCTTGTCACAGGTGACAGCCAGGGAGACCCGTGGGGCCACCCAGGAAAATTCCGGCCTCCCTGGGCTCCTCCATGGCCTCACGGCCCGATAAAATCCGCGGTTCCACAAGCCCAGCCCGGGGCCGGGCAGCGGAGCCCCTCTCGGCTCCTCGTCCCCGGCCACCTTTGCTCCGTCCTTTCCCCTGCGGGGCACGGGCGGGGGTTGAAATCGATCCTCCTAAATTTAGCTGGGCTCTGATCCAGCCGGGAACAACAGCCGGAGTGCGGAGAAGGTGGGGCGCAGGAGCTCCAGGAGGAGCTGGGGGTCCCCCAAACCTCGCTGGCTGTGGGGTCACCACACCCATGGGAGCGTTCCCTGGGGCTCCGGGGGTTTTCCCTCCTTGGGTACCCCCTGCCTGCAGCCCCCCGCCCAGGAGTGCAAAAAAGCACCGTGCTTTTCCCTGCGTCCAACAGGGAATGTTGGATGTTTCCTGACAGGGAATAATTTTCCAGAATTTTCTCTCGCAGCCTCTCCTCCCCGGGGCACAGCACACAAACATGGGATGGGCCGAAGTTGGCCGATGTCCCCAGGGATCGGTGGCCAATGTCCCCAGGGATCAGTGGCCATCCCCAGGGATCGGTGGCCATCCCCAGGGATCAGTGGCCATCCCCAGGGATCGATGGCCAGCGTCCCCAGGGATCAGTGGCAATGTCCCCAGGGATCGATGGCCAATGTCCCCAGGGATCAGTGGCCATCCCCAGGGATCGGTTGCCATCCCCAGGGATCAGTGGCCAATGTCCCCAGGGATCAGTGGCCATCCCCAGGGATCAGTGGCCATCCTCAGGGATCAGTGGCCATCCCCAGGGATCGGTGGCCATCCCCAGGGATCAGTGGCCATCCCCAGGGATCGGTGGCCATCCCCAGGGATCGGTGGCCAATGTCCCCAGGGATCAGTGGCCATCCCCAGGGATCAGTGGCCATCCCCAGGGATCAGTGGCCATCCCCAGGGATCGGTGGCCATCCCCAGGGCTCGATGCCTGCCGGACCACGCTGGCTGCGCTCCTGAAATTCCACCGGCGCGGCTGCAGCCAGCCCCTGCTCCCTGCAGGAATGCTCAGGAATGCCCACACCAGGATTTTTCGGGTCCGTTCCAGAGGCCGTGGAGGGGGACAGGGGTGGGATTTGGTCCCGCGGTGTTCCAGCACCCCCAAATCCCTTTGGGGGCATACTCAGGAAAGATTTCTGCCTCCTAAACCGAGCCCCTGCTGTTTTCCCCTGCAGGGAGCAAAGCCTAACATCCACCTGATCCCAGAAGAGCCACAGCACTGGGACTGGGGTGGGAAGAGAAGTATTTGGGGAAAAGCAGAATTTGCCAGAGAGCTGGGAGAGTGGATCCCTCTTCTTTCCAGGATGAGCCAGGCGCACAATCAATCCCAACGGATTCTTCCTGCCGTGCCATGCTTAGCATAAATCCCATCCCTCCGTCCCCACACCTCTGCCAAGGATCCCAGCACTCCACTTACCCCCGGGAAGTGACGGACACCAAATTCCCCCAGACCCTCCAGGGGAAATTCCTGGTCCCCGGCCTGGGTCTGGCTCCGGGTGAGAATGAGGAGGGAATCCCGGCTGTCTCCACCCGGCCTCGGAGCGGAGGGAGCAGAAAAACAGCTGAGGATTCTGACAGCCGGATCTGTCACCGGGAGCGGGAGCTGAGTGGGCTCTGGCGGCGCTTTAAAAATAGCCGGCAGGATTTTTTTTTTTTGATCCCAAAAGGCGAATTCCAGTGGGGAGGGGAAGGGAGGAGGCAGGGAGGGCCGGGGCACGGAGTCCCTCAGAGCTGCCCCATCCTGAGGTTTCTCCAGGCTCTGGAAGGAGCAGTTTGGGAATGCAAAGTGCTGCTGGAGAGCCCGGGCATGCTCCTGTTCCACCGGCGCCCGAGAGTGAGCACTCCCCTCCTGCCTCCGCCAGCAGAGAGGTGGCAAAACAGGTGGAGAGGAGAGAGGTGTCCAGTGATGCTCCTCCTCTGGGATTCTCCATTCCAGAGCTTTCCCTCTCCCTCTTTTGGAGAACCTGGAGGTCCTGGGGGTCCCTGGGAGGTCCTGGCGGGCCCTGAGTGGTCCTGGAGGTCCCTTAGAGAGGTCCTGGGGGTCCCTGGGAGGTCCTGGAGGTCCCTTAGAGAGGTCCCGGAGGTCCCTGGGAGGTCCTGCAGAGCCCCAGACATTGAGAGGGGCAGACAAGGAACCACCTGGCTCAAAGGTCCAACCCAAATCCCACCGCTCTGGGCCGCTCCCAGCGCACTGGCTCGTGGATAAATCCCATCCCGAGCACCCGCTCTGGGGCCGGGCAGCTGGGGGCTAAAAAACCCCCGGGAGCAGGAGGAGCCGGACACCGCAGAGCCCTGCGCAGAGACCCCCAAGAGGTCGCAGGGCTGCCACGCTGGGCAATGGGTGCCACGGGGGGCTCGGCCACCAGCCGTCCCCCTGTGTGTCCCCCCGTGTCCCCCTGTGTGTCCCTGTGTGTCCCCCTTGTCCCCCCGTGTGTCCCCGTGTGTCCCTGTGTGTCCCCCTTGTCCCCCCATGTGTCCCTGTGTGTCCTCCTTGTCCCCCCGTGTGTCCCCGTGTGTCCCTGTGTGTCCCCCTTGTCCCCCCGTGTGTCCCCGTGTGTCCCTGTGTGTCCCCCTTGTCCCCCCGAGTTCCCCCGTGTGTCCCTGTGTGTCCCCCCATGTACCCCCGTGTGTCCCTGTGTGTCCCCCCGTGTGTCCCTGTGTGTCCCTGTGTCCCCCCGTGTGTCCCCCTGTGTGTCCCTGTGTGTCCCTGTGTGTCCCTGTGTGTCCCTGTGTCCCCCCGTGTGTCCCTGTGTGTCCCTGTGTGTCCCCTGTTTGTCCCCCATGTGTCCCCCCGTGTCGCCCATGTGTCCCCATGTGCCCCATGTGTCCCTGTGTGTCCCCGCGTGTCCCCATGTTCTGCCGTGTGTCCCCGTGTGTCCCCCTTGTCCCTCCATGTGTCCCCCGTGTCCCCAGGGCCCACACGGCCACGCCCACGCATCCCAGGCCACGCCCACAACGCCATAAAAGGGAAAATGGGCGTGGCCGATGCCGAGGGGCGTGGTGTCGGTGCGTAGGGGGCGTGTCCCACACAGCCCGCGGTGATTGGTCGGGCGGTGTCACGTGACGGCGGCGGGGCGATCCCGGGCGGTGTGACCGGAGCGGGCGGTGAGAGCGGGGCCGGGCCCGAGGGGAACCGGCGCCGGGCCCGAGGGGAACCGGGGCCGGGCCCGAGGGGAACCGGCGGCCACGGGAGCCTCTGGTGCTCCCGGGGGAGTCCTGTGGGGGGATCGGGGGCACCCGCCCGGGGTTGGGGGCTCTGGGCGCGGCCCCGGCTTGGGGAGGGCTGAGGGCGGGTCAGGCCTTTCTCTGCTGCTCGGAGACTCCGGTCCGAGCGTGAAGGCTTCCCGGGATATCCTCTCTGCCATTCCCGGGATGTCCCCTCTGCCATTCCCGGGATGTCCCCTCTGCCATTCCCGGGATATCCCCTCTGCCATTCCCGGGATATCCCCTCTGCATTCCCGGGATATCCCCTGTGCCATTCCCGGGATATCCCCTGTGTCATTCCCGGGATATCCCCTCTGCCATTCCCGGGATATCCCCTCTGCCATTCCCGGGACATCCCCTCTGCCATTCCCGGGATATCCCCTCTGCCATTCCGGGGATATCCCCTCTGCCATTCCCGGGATATATCCCCTCTGTCATTCCCAGGATATATCCCCTCTGCCATTCCCGGGATACCCCGCTCTGTTCCCGCAGGGCTCCCCAGACTCTCCGTGCCCCCAATACCAGCGGCAGAGCCCCCTCCCCATCTCCCCCCTCCGTGTGCCGCCCCCTCCCGCCATCCCCAAATTCCACCTGAGACCCTCAACCCCTGTCCCCTCCACTCCCCTCGAGCCTCTTCTCCCTTCCAGCTCCCCGAAACATCCTCTAAATCCTGTCCCCCGTGCTGGATCCTCTCCTGGCGGCCATGGGGGGATAGGGGTGAGGCCTTTCTCTCTGCAGCCCCCCAAATAAATCCCCCCATCTCTTTTCAGCCCTTCTCCGATGTGGGGTCCCCTCCTGGTGGCTGCAGGGGGATTGGGGAGGAACCTTTTCTCTCTGCAGCCCCCCAAATAAATCATCCCCCCATCTCTTTTCAGCCATTCTCCGATGCAGGGTCCCCTCCTGGCAGCTGTGGGGGGACTGGGGAGAAACCTTTTCTCTTTGCAGCCCCCCAAATAAATCCCCTAATTTCTTTTCAGCCCTTCTCCAATGCGGGGTCCCCTCCTGGCGGCCGCCGGCGGGGCCATGGGGGGCGCGGGGGGACCCCTGGCCCGCGCCATCCGCGCCAAGCTGACGGCGGCGCTGCAGCCCACGCACCTGGAGGTTCGGGACGACTCCCCCCGTCACGGGGTGCCCCCCGGCGCCGAGACTCATTTCGGGGTGCTGGTGGTGAGCGAGAGCTTCTCGGGGCTCCCCCTGCTCCAGCGGCACCGCCTGGTTCACGAGGCGCTGCGGGAGGAGCTGGCCGGACCCCTGCACGCCCTGCAGGTCACCGCCCGCACCCCCCAGCAGTGGCAGCGAGACCCCCGCGCCCCCCCCGCGCCCCCTTGCCTGGGGGGCTCCAAGAGGGACAAACGCCGAGGGAAGGAGGAGGAGGAGGAGGAGGAGGAGGAAGGGCGGCAGTGAGAGCGCCAGGAGCACCCCCAAAACAACGCCGAGCTCCCGGGACCCCCCCCCCCCCCAACCCCGGTGTCAGGAGCGTGGAGGTGGGAGGGGGTAAAAGGAATGGGGGTGACGCCCACCACCCCCCCCCTGCACCCCCACAGCACCCCCAGACCCTCCAGCACCCCCAGCCTGTGTAGGGGGGATTTTTGGGGGCGTCCCTCCCCCATTTAATGTCCGAATCCATTTAAATAAACGTGTTCTAACGAGGGGAAGGGGCTGAGTCTGGAGAACCTTTGGTGGGGTGGGGGGATTTTGGGGTAGTTTTGTGCTTTTTTGGGGGGATTTTTTTTTTTTTTTTTTTCTTTTTTTTCTTTTTTTTTCCGTTTTAATTAATTTACAAACACCTGAAACTACAGCACGGCACGACAGAGCTACAGGGGTGGGGGGGGGCCCGGAGTGGGGGGACCCCCCCCCCCCAAAAGGACCAGCTACACCAAGGAGGGGACAAAGCACACGGGGGCTGCTTGGAATGGGAGGGGGCTGCCCTGGGGGGGCTCTGACCCACCCTGCCCAACCCTCATCAACTTGGGGGGCAGAACATGGGGGAACCCTCCCCAAAATCGCAGGTTTTGAGCCCCCTGAACCCCAATTTCTTTAGAGGAGGGCACAGCACTGGGGAACCCCTTGTACCCCGATTTTTTTTTCCTATTTTTTTTTTGGGGGGGGGGCGGTGGGGGGTTTAGGGGCTGTTTGTGCTTCGCAAACCGCTGGTGGTTTTTGGGCTCGGGGGAGGTAAAAGGGGGGAATGTTGTGGTGGGGGGGTGAAAAGGGGACGTGGGAATTAGGGGGGGGGAAAAAGGGGCTGGGAGGAGGAAAAGAGGGTGAACCCCCCCCCCCCCGTCACCCACACCAGCCTCCCTCTAATTGGGGAAATCCTTTAAAAATCGGTTAAAAATCACTAACTGGCAGTTTTGGGGGTGTCCCCCCCCCCCGGCTGCTGCGCCCCAAATGAGACCAAGGGCTGGGGCTGTGGAGGAGGGGGGAGCTGTGCTTTGCACCCTGAAATTCGGGCACCCAAAAGTGGGGTCCTCCTGGGGGCAGCGGGGCGTGTGCTTTAAGGGGGGGGGGGGGCACCCTAAAATTCTCAGGGGATTCTGCACCCCCAGCTGTCCTGTGCCCTCCTGAGGCACCCCAAAATCCACACCCCCCCAAAATCCGTGGGGGTTCAGGGGACTCTGCTGGGTGCCCTCTATAGGGATGGGGAAACTGAGGCACGGGGCGTGGACACGACTTCATCCTCCTCCTCCTCGGCTCGGCAGGGATTTGGGGGACGCACAGAGATAAGGGGGTTCAGAGGGCTTGGGTCACACCCCCCCCCTCGATGCCAGGGCCCCCCAAAATCCGGTCCCACAGCCCCCAGGAATGAGCAGCAACTCACATGGAGGGAGGAGGGGGGGGGCGACACCAAGAAAAGAAATCGGGGGGCGAGCTAAGGGGGGGGTTCAGGGATGAATTTTGGGGACCGGGGAGGGGTTTGAGGCCTCGGAGAGGTTTTGGGGGTACAGAGGAAGGCCTGGAAGGGGAAAGGAGAGGGTTCCAAGTGCAAATGAAAAAGATCCCAAATGCTCCAAGAAGACGTTTCACAGTGTCTAACGCGACTAATCCCGGGGGGGGGGGCACGGGGAGGGAGGGGCGGGAGAACGCTGGATTTTTGGGGAGGGGTTTGGGGGGGGTCGGGTCCCTCTCCCCCAGCACCCCCCGATCACTGCAGGACCTGCCCCCGTGTCTCGGGCAGTTTGAGGGCCAGCGAGCTGCCGAGGGCCAGCGCGGCCGAGGCGAAGAGGATGGGCACGGCCTTGGTGATGCCCACGAAGGACGTGAAGATGCTGATGCCCAGCACGGCCGCCAACTTGCACAGGGCGTTCAGGAACCCGAACGCCGTCGTCCTGGGGAGGGCGGAGAGGGTTGGGTACCCCCAAAAAGGGAGGGGGTGGGCACCCGGCAAAGGGGCTGGTGGTGCCCCCCGAAACGGGCGGCTGGAGGCGCGGAATGGGCGAAATGGGGACTGGGGACCTTTAAATGGGCATCCGGCTGCCCGAAATGAGCACCCCGGCAGGCAGGGCTGGCAGGGGAGCGGGCACCCAGCAGCTGGTGACCCACAGCTGGCACCCGGCACCCCCAGGACCTGCAGGCAGCGGGTGGTGCCTCAGGCCTGGCGGGCAGCGTCCGGAATTTCCCACCCGGGAGTCCACAGGCGTCACCCAGAACACAAACTGTCCCAGCTGGCACCCAAAATATCGCTGCTGGCACCCAAAACCTCCCCCTGGCACCCAAAACCTCCCACCCAGTGCCCAAAACCTCCCACCCAGTGCCCAAAACCTCTCACCTGATCCCCAAAACCTCCCCCTGGTACCCAAAATATCGCTCCCGGCACCCAAAACCTTCCACATGGAGCCCAAAATATTGCTCCTGGCACCCAAAGTATTGATCCCGGCACCCAAAACCTTCCACCTGGCACCCGAATATTGCTCCTGACTCCCAAAACCTCCCCCTGGTACCCAAAGTATTGCTCCCAGCACCCAAAACCTTCCACATGACACCCAAAATGTTGCTCCTGGGACCCAAAAACCTCCCACCTGACACCCAAAAACCTCCACACCCCTGGCTCCCAGCCCCTAAATCCTCCCAACCTCCACACCTGGCACCCAAAATACTGCTCCTGGCACCCAAAAACCTCCAACCCTGGCACCCAAAATACTGCTCCTGGCACCCAAACTCTCCCACCTGGCACCCAAAACCTCCCACCCAGCGCCCAAAACCTCCCACCTGACCCCCAAAATATTGCTCCTGGCACCCAAAACCTCCCACGACACCCAAAACCTCCCCCTGGCACCCAAAATATTGCCCTTAGCACCCAAAACCTCCCACCTGGCACCCAAAAACCTCCACAACCCTGGCACCCAGCCCCTAAATCCTCCCACCCGGCACCCAAAATCTCTACACCTGGCACCCAAAATATTGCTCCTGGCACCCAAAACCTCCCAACTGACACCCAAAATATCGCTTCTGGCACCCAAAACCTCCCACCTGGCACCCAAAACCTCCCACCCAGCGCCCAAAACCTCCCACCTGACCCCCAAAATATTGCTCCTGGCACCCAAAATATTGCCCTTAGCACCCAAAACCTCCCACCCGGCACCCCAAAACCTCCCACCCGGCACCCCAAAACCTCCCACCCTGCACCCCAAACCCCCCGTTGCCGGCGCCCACCTCTTGTCCGAGGGGTACAGCTCCACGGTGAGCACGTCGAGCGCGTTCCAGGAGGCGATGCTGACCCCCCCGAAGAGGCAGAGCAGCGCGATCATGGCCGACTCGCTGTTCCCGAAGGACAGGAAGAAGCAGCTGACGCAGGACATGACGCTGGAGCCGGCTGCGGGGGACACACGGGCGCGTCAGAGCGCGGGGAAACCGAGGCAGGAGCTGCGACAGTCCCGAAAAGGGAGAAGGGGAGGGACGGGGAAGTCCCCAAGAGATGGAGGTGATCGGGAAGGTCCCCAAAAAGTGATGGTGGTGGAGTAACCCAGCAAAAGGACAAGAAGATCAAAATCCTGACCCCTCCAGGACCCCCCCAAACCCAACCACCCCGCCCGTGGCCCACCCAGCATGCGCAGGCGGCCGATCTTGTCCATGAGCAGGGCCGAGACGATGTTCCCGGGGAGCACGGCCAGGGTGCCCAGGAAGCTGACAAAGTAGATCATGTAGGCGTTGTTGTCGTCGCTGAAGTCCAGCTGGCAGCCCTCCTTGTTGTGCAGGAACGTGCTGTTCACCACCCGGCTGTTGATGAACTTGTACTCGAAGAGATCTGCGGCGGGGTGGGAGAGCGGGCGGTGGGCTCAGCGCGGCCCCCGACCTGGCCTCCAGCGCCCCGGGGGGGTCAGTGACAGCTCCACCGACCCCTTGGGGACCACCCTGGTGGGTCGGTCACACCTCCACCACCATCGTAGGTCAACCACAGCTCCACCACCACGGTGGGTCAGTCACACCTGCACCAACCCCTTGGGGACCACTTTGGTGGGTCAGTCACACCTGCACCACTTTGGTGGGTCAATCACAGCTCCATCACCATGGTGGGTCAATCAACACCTCCACCACCCTCTTGGAGACCACCCTGGTGGGTCAGTCACACCTGCACCAACCCCTTGGGGACCACTTTGGTGGGTCAATCACACCTCCACCACTTTGGTGGGTCAATCACAGCTCCATCACCATGGTGGGTCAATCAACACCTCCACCACCCTCTTGGAGACCACCATGGTGGGTCAGTCACACCTGCACCAACCCCTTGGGGACCACTTTGGTGGGTCAATCACACCTCCACCACCATGGTAGGTCAATCACAGCTCCACCACCACGGTGGGTCAGTGACACCTCCACCACCCCCTTGGGGACCACCCCTGGTGGGTCAATCACACTTTCCTCCATGGTGGGTCAGTCACACCTCCACCACCTTCTTGGGGACCACTTTGGTGGGTCAATCACAGCTCCACCATCATGGTGGGTAAATCACACCTCCTCCATGGTGGGTCAATCAGAGCTCCACCACCCTCTAGGAGACCACCCTGGTGGGTCACACTACCTCTACCACCCCAATTCCATCATGCCGCTGTCGGGACTTTCCTGACCCTCCTCCAACCTGGTGGCTTCACCTCCCTCTCCAACAAAACCTTGGGGGCCACCCTGGTGGGTCACCCCCTCCGTCCGTCTGTCCCTCCATCCATCCCTCCCTCCATCCATCCCTCCACCCCTCCATCCATCCATCCGTCCATCCCTCCATCCATCCCTCCATCCATCCATCCATCCCTCCATCCCTCCATCCCTCCATCCCTCCATCCATCCATCCATCCCTCCATCCATCCATCCCTCCCTCCATCCGTCCATCCGTCCATCCCTCCCTCCATCCATCCATCCATCCGTCCATCCGTCCATCCCTCCACCCCTCCATCCATCCATCCATCCCTCCCTCCATCCATCCCTCCACCCCTCCATCCATCCATCCGTCCATCCCTCCATCCATCCCTCCATCCATCCCTCCATCCCTCCATCCCTCCATCCCTCCATCCCTCCATCCATCCATCCCTCCCTCCATCCGTCCATCCGTCCATCCCTCCCTCCATCCATCCATCCGTCCATCCGTCCATCCCTCCACCCCTCCATCCATCCATCCGTCCATCCCTCCACCCCTCCATCCATCCATCCATCCCTCCCTCCATCCATCCATCCATCCCTCCATCCGTCCATCCCTCCCTCCATCCATCCCTCCCTCCATCCATCCCTCCCTCCATCCATCCATCCATCCATCCATCCCTCCCTCCATCCATCCGTCCATCCATCCATCCATCCCTCCATCCATCCATCCCTCCCTCCATCCGTCCATCCGTCCATCCATCCCTCCATCCATCCATCCATCCATCCATCCGTCAATCCCTCCATCATCCATCCCTCCATCCATCCATCCATCCATCCATCCGTCCACCCCTCCACCCCTCCATCCATCCCACGGGGATCCCACCATCCCCACCCGTGTTGTAGAAGACGGTGGAGATGAAGGTGCAGTTCTTGAAGAAGGTGTTGCTGGAAGTGATGTCCTCGAAGTAACACTCCTCGAAGAGCGAGTCCTCGAACGTCACCGACTTCATCTTCAGCCCGATGAACCTGAGCCGGGGGGGGAGAGGGAGGGAGACCCCAGATGCCCCCCAAATCTGCCCTGGGCAGCGCCGGGCTGAGCGACGCCGGGCTCGGCCTCCCCTCACTCACTTGTCGTTGAAATACTCCCCGCCACGGTGCACTTGGTTCTCCAGGGTGAAGTTGAAGGTGAAGTGCCGAACCTTCTCGCGGGTGAAGAGCTTGGTGCGCGACGCGTACTCGATGCTCTGCAGGTGCTTGATCATGTCCGGGAACCACACGGTGAGCCCGTAGTAGCTGCGGAGACGGCGGTGAGCGGGAGCCAGGCGCGCGGCGCTCCCGGGGCTGCGCCAGGGCTCCCGGCCCGGAGCTCCCGATGCCGGCCTGTGCTATCCCAGCGGCACCAATCCCAGTGCTATCCCAGTGACATCCCAGTGACATCCCAGTGACATCCCAGTGCTATCCCAGTGACATCTCAGTGACATCCCAGTGCTATCCCAGTGACATCAGTTCCTAGTGATATCCCAGTGATATCTCAGCGATATCCCAGTGGCACCAGTTCCCAGTGATATCCCAGTGCTATCCCAGTGCTATCCCAGTGCTATCCCAGTGCTATCCCAGTGCTATCCCAGTGACATCCCAGTGACATCCCAGTGACATCCCAGTGCTATCCCAGTGGCATCAGTTCCTAGTGACATCCCAGTGACATCTCAGTGACATCCCAGTGATATCCCAGTGGCACCAGTTCCCAATGATATCCCAGTTCCATCTCATTGCGCCCCATCCCATCCATCCCGTCCCATCCCATCCCATCCCATCCCATCCCATCCCATCCCATCCCATCCCATCCCATGCCCATCCCATTCCCATCCACGATCCCCCATCCAGCTCCCGCCCTGCAGCACCTGAAGGACACTGGTTTTTGAACCACACGCCATCATCATCCAGCGTCCACCCGCCGTTACTCCGGCAACGAAGCACTGCTGGAAGTTGCTCCAGATGCGGAGGGACGGGGAGGTTTCGGGACTGGTGGACAAGGGCGTGGGATGGGTCGACCAGGACATGGGAGGGTGACAGTGAGTGGCACACGGGGGGCGCGGGGACCCCCTGGGCAGCTCCAGCCTCACCTGCTGGGACAGGTTGAGGCATCGCACCAGCCAGCGCCGGTACCACGTCCCGGTGTCCGACTGGATCTCGATGAGCTCGTCCTCCCGCTTGATGGTCTTGATGTGTGTCACCTGCGGGCGGGACAGTCTGGGGACACTGGGAAGCGCCGGGGCCTCACCTTGTGCCTCGGTTTCCCCAGCTGTTACAGCAGCGCTGCGTCCCCTGGTGCTTTTCCGGGAGCTGGCGATTCCCACCCTGCTCCTGGAGGACACCCCACCCTCGCTTGGGGTGCTGGGGACCCCAGGGCTCTGGGCGGGGGGGTCCTTACCGAGAAGACCCTCTCGGGGTGGCCCTTGGCCCTCATGTTGGTGTCGTGGACCTGCTTCAGCACCATCCAGGCCTCGTCGTGCTTCCCGTTCTGTGAGGGCAGGGACAGGTCACCCTGGGACACCCCGACCACCCCATCAGCGGGGGTCCCTTCCTGGGTCCCACCACCCGCCCAGGGACCCCTCCACCACCTTCCTCACCTCCTCAGGGTCCCCCCACCCCTCTGGGGGTCCCTGGCTGGGTCACACCCCATTCACCTGGGGGTCCCTGCCCGGTTCCACCCCTCCCCAGCCCCACCTGGGGCTCCCCCATCCACCCCCGGGGGTCCCTGCCTGGGTTTCCCCCATCTCCTCCCCTACCTGGGGGTCCCTCCCTGCCACACCCCGGGTTCCCCCCGGACCCCCACCTCAAGGTAGAAGCGGGGGCTCTCGGGCATGGTGGTGAGCGCCCCGATGGCGAAGACCGAGGGGAAGGCGCAGACGAGCACGAAGACCCTCCAGCTGTGGAACTGGTACGCGGAGCCCATCTGGAAGCTCCAGCCTGGACGGGGACAGGACACGGTGGTGGTGGGGCCGAGCCCCGGCGCGCCCCCCGCGCTCCGCCGGCCCCGGGGCTCCTACCGTAGTGCGGGATGATGGCCCAGGCCATGGCCGAAGCGTAGATGCCCCCGATCATCCAGAACATGCAGAGCCAGCTCAGGTGCTCCCCGCGCTTCTCCTGCGCCAGGAACTCCGAGAAGTAGGAGAAGACGATGGGGATGGAGCCGCCGATGCTGGGGACGGAGGGGAGGGAGTTGGCATCGCCCCCTCCGCCCCGCTGAGCGCGGCAGGGGGGGGATCAGCCCCCTGCTCCGGGGGTCCCTCGGCGGCTGGGGCACCCCCCCTTACCCCACGCCCGAGAGCAGGCGGCAGAAGAGGAAGGTGCCGTAGCCCTGGACGAAGGAGGAGAAGAAAGCGAAGACGCTGTTGACGGAGAGGGAGATGAGGAGGCACTGCCTTCGGCCCAGCCGGTCGGCCAGCCCGCCCCACACGAACGCGCCCACCATCATGCCCAGGTAGACGATGAGTCCTGGGGAAGGGGGACACACAGCGAGCTCAGTCCCGGGGCGCCCGGGGACCTGCAGCCCGAGTCACCTGCGGGAGGGAGAGCATCCTCGGCACTGGGGGGGGACCTGCTCCTCGAGGTGCTGGAGGGAGGGGACAGAATCCCACCTGAACGGGTGGTGGGGGGTGTCCCCCTGCTCTGCTGTGGGGCACGAGGAGGGGGCAGATGTGCCCCCAGGACCCCTACACCCTGTCCCAAGGTCTCAGGGATGGGGGGCACCGGGACCCCCTGGGATTTGGAGGGGCGTCAGGCTCTGGCAGCCATCACAGAGGAAGGGGAAGCAATTGAACAAAGCCCCCCAGACCTGATTAGCATCCACTAATCACCCCCTGGTGCGGCACCGGGAGGAGGTTGGTGGGAGCTCTATGCCCAGGGGGTCCTGCGTCCCTCCTTGGCCCCACATCCCTTCCTTCACCCCATACCTCAGGGCCTCCCAGTTCTTCCCCTGTTCCTCCACATGTGTGACCCCCTACACCTCCCTGAGCCCCCCACGTCCTTCTCCACCCCCACGTGTCCTCGTGTCCCCCTACATCCCACACGTCGCCTCTCTGCGTCCCCACATCCCCCTCCACGTCACCCTGGCCCTCCTGTCCTCCCCTATCCCGTGACTTTTCGCCGCCCGCCACCCCCACATCCCGAACCCCGGGCCCCCCGCGCTCCTCGTCCTCACCCAGCATGCCCTTGTTGGAGTCGGAGAGGCACATGTCCTTCTCGGCGCTGGGCAGGACGAAGCCCACCACGAAGACCTCGACGCCGTCGGCCATGAGGGCCAAGCCCAGGACAAAGTAGAGGGTCCACTGGAACCGGCCGTGGCCACATTCCTGCAGGATGAGCTCGTACTGCTGCGCCAGCTCCTCCCTGTCCTTCCTCCGCTGCCCCTCGCCGTCGTCGAAAGCGCCGGCGGCCGCCGCGACCCCCAGGCGCTCGCCGCCTTTCAGCGACTCCTGCCGCGGGATCCCTTGGTACTCGCCCTCGTAGATTTCGTCCTCCTCGTCGTGGCCCTCGGTGGCGTCGCTGGACACCCCCTCCTCCTCGTTGGCCCCCTCGCCGCCCCGGTAGTAGCCGTCCTGGGGCGCGTAGTCTTCGTCGTCCTCCTCCTCCTCGAAGCGGGAGTAGGAGCGCCGGGTGTACTCGTCCTGCACTCGGTCCATGCCCCGGCTCACCTTCTTGGCCGCGTGTTTCTTCACCTCCTTGGCGATGTCCTTGGCGCCGCGGATGAAGGCGGTCCGGTCTCGGAACGACTCGTCCATGGCGCCGGCGGGGTGGGACTGGGGGGTCGAGGGGGTGTCTCTGCTTCGGGGGCTGCGCCCTCAGGCCCGGAGCGCGGGGAGAGGGGTGACGGAGCTACCCATCCGTGGAACGGGGCGTGGGAGGACCCCGGATGCCGGCCCGGACCTGGGAAGTCCGGACACAAGCGGGGCTGAGGTTGGGTGGTGGCGGCCCCGCGGTTCCGCCTCGCAGTTTTTCTCCGTCTCGGGTGGGGACGGGAGGGTTTGGGAGGGTTTGGGGACCGCCACACCCCGGTGAAGCGGCCGGTGTCACCACGGGGCGCAGTGGGGACAGGCTGGGGCGACACTGGCTCCATGCCAGCCTCGCTTCCCCTCACTTGGGGGGGCTCCAGCTCCCACAGTTCTCTGGGACCCCCCCAAACTCCCCGCATCCATCCCTTCTGCATTCATCCCAAAAGACAGGAGGAGCTGGGGCGCACAACAGGGGCACGGCTGACACCCTGAGCGTCCCCAGCCCGTCCCCCCAGGGCTGCGAGCCACCCCAAAAACCAAGGCCATCAGCGAGCCTGGACTGAAGCCCCCCCCCCCATTTCTTTGGGCACCACAGGGAGGATGAGGGGATCACCCTCTGAGAGGCACGGATGTCCCCAAACCCTCCCAGCACCGCCAGTGCCCCGGGCGGGCGCCTCGAGGTCTGGCAGAGCCCCTCGGGTGACAGCGACCCGCCTGTGCCAGGCCACGCTGGCTGCGGGAGCTCCCGGGCGGGATTTACCGTGGGAGACCGGCAGATTCTGACCCAGCCGGGTGCTGGGGGTACCACGACCCCCCTGGGGGTACCACGACCCCCCTGGGGGTGGCATCTCCTTGTCCCCACCCCAGCGTCCCCGCAGCCAGCGCAGAGCCCGGCTCAGCTCGTGACGGCGATGGACGCGCAGCCCCCCAAGCCCGATTCTGCCTCTCCACCCTCGGGGGCCGTCGCGGCCCCCTCCAAACGCTATTTTTATCACTGGCCGGGCGGGAAGGGGCTGCGGGCACAGGGAGGCGGCCGGCGACGCGTCCCCCCCTGCCCAGGGCGCGCAGGGGACGACGCCAAATTTATCCCCCTGCAGCGAGGGGGGCTGCGGCGCAGCAGGGACCCCCCGTTCCCGAGCAGAGCCGGGCAGGCGGTTTTACGGGATAAAATGGCAAAATCCCGGCTGGAGGGAGACCCCAGTCCCCTCCCCGGGCATCCCGCGGGCCTGCGAGGCTGCGATCCGTGGCCAAGGTCATTTTGCTCCGGCCAGGCTCGCAGTTCCCCTTTGGAGGCTCCCAAATGTGGGGCCGGCGTTGCACAAGCGGTGTGAGGGGCCGGGAGAAGGGATGGGGCAGCAGGGAGAGGCTGGGTGCGCCGTGAGGAAGAGGATGGGCTGGGGAGCAAGGTCACCGCCTGGCTGGTACGAGCCGGGGAGCCTCGAGCGGCCGAGCTGACGCCAGGAGCCAGAGCTGGATGAGATCAGGGGTCAAGAGAGGCGGAAACCCCACAGACCACAGCCCCCGAAATGCAGGAGCCGGGGAGATCCCCAAAAACGCCCGTCTTGGGGCCGGACACGCTGCTGGCCCTGCGGCCCCCGTGGTGGCGTTGGACAGCTCCGGACAAGGTTATGGGATCCGGATCCGTCTCCTCCCGCCGCGCATCCGAGCGCAGCCGAGCATCGACGCAAGCCCAAAAAAACCTCCGGGATTCCCACGCCGGGGGTCTGCATCCCACCCCTCCCTCCCCGCAGCCCCCAGCCTCCCTGCGGAACGCCAGGAACATGGCGACAAGGGGGAAGAATTGGGAATCGCACGTGTCCAAGGTCACCCCTCAACACCCCCTCCACTGCCACCCCTACCCCAAAAACCCCCCCGGTTCCCTCCTCCCGTCCCTGCGGCGAATTCCCGATCCCCTCCGGCTGCTCTGCGGCCGCACAGGACGGCGCGGGAGGGAGGGGGGGATATGACAGGAGCCCCCCGAAAAGCGCACATCCAAAGGCAGAGCCGGGCTCCGGAGAATTTTTTTTTTTTGTCCCCAGGACAAAATGGCCACAGCGAGTGGGAAGGGGAAGCCGAACCCCGAATCCATCAGCGGCTCCAAGGGCGCCGATTAAAACCGCGGGGAGCGGGGGGGGGTTGTGGGGTGTAAATCCGTTTTTTTTTCTCCCCCTTACCTGGCTCAGCCCTCGCTCCAGCTCCAGCTCCTTCCCGGAGCCGGCGAGGTGGGGATTCTCCGGCGAGGAAGGATGCTGGGGAAGGGATAAACGGGAAGAAGATGCTCCGGGCAGCGACGCGTCGCGACAGCAGCTCCCGAGTACCGAGCGGCGCTACCGCCGCAGCCTCCGCCGCGCACACGGAGCGCTGGGAGAATCCATCGGCGCAGCCCCGGGAAGGGAGGGATCAACCACGGCACGCTGCCAACCGGGGGGGCTCGGCCGGGGAGGGGGGTTCGCCCCAGCTGGGGGGGCGCGATGGATCTCCCGGGATGCGCAAGAGGAGCTCCCGCGGGATCGGGGTTCCCGAGATGGAGCTGCCGGGATGGAGCCGCTCCGGAGGCTGCGGGTGGCGGGGAGAGGCTGGGATGGGGGGGCAGGAGCCGGCGGAACCCCCCCTCGGATCGCTCGGTGAAGCTCAGCCCGGCCCCCCACCCCCGCCGCCGCCCCCCGCCCCCGTCACGGCTGAGTCACGGCCTCCGCGGGGTTGGATTGGGAATTTTTTTTTGGGATCAAATCGTCGCTGCCTGGGCTGGCCGGACTCGGCCCCTAGGCTATAACACGACAAAAAAGCCTCCGATTATTTTTATTATATATATTTTTTGGGGGGGGGTGTGTCACGACTGGAGATGCACATCGCAAAATGGGATGTCCAAACCCGACCCCCATTTCCCAGGGAAACTGGGAGCTGCAGCTCTCCAGCCCCAAATCCCCGTGGCTGTGGGGTGCTGGGTGCTCCTGGGCCCGGAGTGGGGGGCAGCAGGGAGCTGGGGGGTGCAAGAAATTCCCTGAGCCCCCTTCGCTGGCATTCTGATGTTCCCAGAGCCCCTTCATCCTGCGCCCCAACATTCCCAGAGCCCCCAAACGTTCCTGAACACCCTTCCTCCTGCATCCCCTGCAGGGAGCTGAGCCAGCTTCCAGGGTGTCGACCCCAAAGCCTCCCAATCTGTCAGGATCCCTCAAGATCAGCACTTGACTGGAAAACGGGGATGGGGACCAGTGGTGCCAGCACGGGGAAGGATTTAGAAACCCAGGAGCCGAGAAGCAATTGTGACATTTATTGTTGGAAAAAAAATTAAAAATAAATAAACTGAAAGGGAGATGAAACTGCAGGACAAGGAGGAGAATCCGTGAGGAATGGGCAGCACCAGGGTCCAGGCTGTGATCACGAACTCGGTGAGCCCCAGCCCTGGGGCGGGAGGATGGAGCTAATTCCAGCCCCAGGGCAGGAGGATGGAGCGAATTCCAGCCCCGGGGCAGGAGGATGGAGCGAATTCCAGCCCCGGGGCAGGAGGATGGAGCTAATTCCAGCCCCAGGGCAGGAGGATGAAGAGAGTTCCAGCCCCAGGGCAGGAGGATGAAGCTAATTCCAGCCCCAGGGCAGGAGGATGGAGCGAATTCCAGCCCCAGGGCAGGAGGATGGAGCTAATTCCAGCCCCAGGGCAGGAGGATGGAGCTAATTCCAGCCCCAGGGCAGGAGGATGGAGCTAATTCCAGCCCCGGGGCAGGAGGATGGAGCGAATTCCAGCCCCAGGGCAGGAGGATGGAGCTAATTCCAGCCCCAGGACAGGAGGATGGAGCTAATTCCAGCCCCAGGACAGGAGGATGGAGCTAATCCCAGCCCCGGGGCAGGGGGATGGAGCTAATTCCAGCCCCAGGGCAGGAGGATGGAGCTAATTCCAGCTCCAGGGCAGGAGGATGGAGCTAATTCCAGCCCCAGGGCAGGAGGATGAAGAGAGTTCCAGCCCCAGGACAGGAGGATGGAGCTAATTCCAGCCCCAGGGCAGGGGGATGGAGCCAGTTCTGAGTGCCACATCCTCGGGCACTCGGTGACTCATGTGCCACTGTCACGGGCCCTGGGGGATTTTTTGTGGATCATCAGAGGGAATTATCGGGCTTGGCAGCAGGACAGAGAACGGCTCCTCCTGTCCGAGGGCGCCTAAAACACAGCGAGGGGAATGGGATAAAAGCAGGGGGATGATGGGATAAAGTCTGGGGGGGGGAACGGGATAAAATGGGCTGAAAAGGGAGAAAATCAGGGCTGACGCTGGACTACAATCAGAGGGAAGGTAGGATATAACTGGGAATGACAGGATAGCACCAGGGATGATGGGATAAAATTGGGGGTGACAGCAGACGACTCCAGGGGAGAAGGGGATGATGGCTGTGTCCGTGAAGGGAGATTGGCTGCCCCGGGTGGATCCTGGTGGCAGAGAAATGCCACCCTGGGGCTCGCTGGATCCAGACAGGAACCACCCAGTTCTTTGGATACTGGAGATCTCTTTAAGCCCCTTGGCTCTCAGCACCACGGGGAACCCCCAATTCCCACACCACACATCCCACCCTACACCTACATCCACTCGCTCCAGCGGCACACGTGGGATTCTCCCCACATTTCTGGACGTGAAGGATCAGCAGGGGGGGTTCCAACCTCGTCCCTCCCTTCCTTAGCCCATCCAGACTCCAGGATTTCCCACCTGGATGGAAGCAGGGAAGAGATCTCGGCTGGCAACAAACGGGCAGAGCCTCACCCCCAATCCGGGGACAATTTTGGTTCCCAAATCCTTTTATTCGCCGGCGGGCGGCCACTGCCTTCCATACAAAACCAACAAACCCGGTAAAAAGAAGCTCGGAAAAGCTTCCAGGGGTAGAGGAACGGGAGGAGGTGCGGAGAAGGAGGGAAATCAACATTATAAAAAGAAAAACAGGGAGAAAAAACCAGGGAGGCGAAGGGGAACGGCCCCCATCCCCTAGCAGGAACAGGAATGTTGACACGAGGGGCTGCGGATGGGGAGCAGAGAGCCCCCCACCTCTCAGGGCAGGGGTCCCCTCAGGGGCCCGCGGGGGGGGACTCCAGGGGGTCTCTGGGCTGGCCGAGGGGGCAGCGGGACCCTCTGGTAGCCGTAGGGAGGGGGCCGGGGGGGCCCGTTGTAGCCGTGGGGCGGCATCAGCGGCGGGGGCCCGCGGAGCCCGTGGTGCGGCAGCGGCCCAGGGTGACCTGTGAGGGACAGGGGGGGTCAGCACCAGGACCAGGGGGAAAGGACAGAGCCCCCCAAGCCCCCCTGAAAAAACACAGACCACTGGTCCCATTTCATCTCCCAAATTTCCCTGGAGGTGCCTATGAAACCCACACAGGGATAGGACAGAGCCCCCCAAGCCCCCTGAAAAAACACAGACCACTGGTCCCATTTCACCTCCCAAATTTCCCTGGAGGTGCCCATGAAACCCACACAGGGATAGGACAGAGCCCCCCAAGCCCCCCTGGAAGAACACGGACCACTGGTTCCATTTTACCTCCCAAATCTCCCTGGAGGTGCCCACCACACCCACGCAAGGAAAGGACAGAGCCCCCCAAGCCCCCTGAAAAAACACAGACCACTGGTCCCATTTTACCTCCCAAATTTCCCTGGAGGTGCCCATGAAACCCACACAGGATAGGACAGAGCCCCTCAAGCCCAGAGCCCCCCAAGGCCCCCTGAAAGAACACAGACCACTGGTCCCATCTTCCCTCCCAAATTCCCCTGGTGCCCCCAACTTGGCCAACACTCCCTCTGTGTG
Source organism: Hirundo rustica (assembly GCF_015227805.2). Taxonomy (NCBI): domain Eukaryota; kingdom Metazoa; phylum Chordata; class Aves; order Passeriformes; family Hirundinidae; genus Hirundo; species Hirundo rustica. Next base: position 1,315,465 of record NC_053478.1, read on the forward strand.
TGGGGGGGTCCCAAAACCAGGAATTTCTCCCGACACCCCCCCGTGGGGTGTGGGGAATGTTTTATCCCGTGTTTACCCCGTGTCACAACGAGGAAACCCCAGGAACACCCCACAGCCGGAGGAGCGCCAGCTCTTGCTCCACTGCGCATCCCCTCAATCGCAGCCCCCCCAGCCCAGGACAGACCCCACTCACCCATGGGAGAGCCGAAATGCGGCCCCCGAGGGGGCAGCCCCATGGGGGGCGGCCCGGGGTGCGGCATTCCCGGGGGGGGCCGGGGGGGCGGCTGCCCTCCGGAGCCCGGCGGTCCCGGGTGGTGCTGCCCCATCCCGGGCGGTCCGTGGTGCACCTGCATCGGCGGCATTCCTGGCGGGACGCGACGGAGTCAGGGACAAAGCGGCGGCTCCCCGGGGTTCCAGCAAAAGGGGAGCTGCTGCTGCCGGAAAGGGGCTCAGAGGGGAGGGAACACGGAGTTTTTCGGCAAGAGGAAAAGGGATTGGACGCAAGCGTGATGGGAGACAGAGCGTGTGCAGCCCTGGGATGGTGAGGAATTCCCACCCCTGAAGCTCCCAGAGTGACCTAAAGCTCAAGGCTGCCCCGTTGGTCCACCCAAATTTCCTTTTTCCCATTTTTTCCCATTAAAAAAAAAGGATTCTTTCCTCCCCAGCCTCATTTTCCCTGGCCAGGTGTAATTGGCTCCGCTCAGGCCCTGCCAGCATCTGTTCCTGCCGTGGCCAGAGCAGGATCACACAAAGCTCCCTAATTAGGGAGGCGCTGGAGCCGCAGGATCAAACAAATCCCAGAGAATCGTTGAACTGCGCATTTCACAAAAACCTGAGCTCTCGAACCCAGGAGCTGAGATGCAGACTCAGCTCCTTGCCAGGGCCAAAACGTGGGGAATGGGGGGAAAAACTGGTTTTGTTAAACTACTAAATGCCAAAATTACCTCCTGCCTTCCTGTGAGTCTTCCTCCCACACCTTCCCACACCCAATGCCTCTCCCTGCTCTGGTGCCTCCCAGACATCAATAACTTCCTGAACCCCCCGAAAAATCCTTCAGGAATTTCAACCCCCACCCCGTGTCCAGGAAAACGAGGATCCCCCCCCTCAGGCCCCGTACCTGGGTGGTGCATCCCTCCCGGCGGGAAGGGGTGAGGATGAGGAGGGTGTCCCCCGGCGGGGGCAGCTCCCGAGGGGGGTCCCGGCGCTCCGGCTCCCGGTGGCATCGGTGGTGGCGGCATGGCCGGGGGCATCCCCGGGGGCAGCGCTCCGGGCGGCGGCACCGGTGGCGGGAACGAGCCGGGGGGAGGCAGGCCTGGAAAACAGCGAGGATGTGAAGCAGGAGAGGTGGGAGGAGGAAAAAACCCGAAACCGGCAGGAAAAAAAACCCAACAAAACTTGGGAAAAGAGGGTGTAACAACCGGGATAACACCTCAAGCACCAGCCTGGACGTAGCACCCACCTGGCGGGGTGACGCCAGGCCCCAGCGCGGTGACCACGGGCGCGGGCACGGACGGGGGCGGAGGGGCGTCGGCGAAGAGCTGGTGGGGCCGGTCGGCCTGGGAGAGGGGGTTCTGAGCCGCCAGCAGCCGCTCGGCCGCCGAGCCGTGCCGCTCGCCCTTGGAGTCCTTCTTGAAGGCGTAGGACACGGTGATGGGGCGGTTGCACAGGTACTGCCCGTTCATGGCCTCGATGGCCGCGTCCGACGCGTCGAAGCTGGCGAAGTTGATGAAGGCGTAGCCCTTGGAGTTGCCCGTGTCGGGGTCCCGCATGATCTTGGGGGTCTGCAGGATGACGCCGAAGGCGCTGAAGGTGTCGTAGAGCAGCTTCTCGTCGATCTCGGGGTCCAGGTTGCCGATGAAGATGTTGGCGCCCACGTCCAGGTTCTTGTTGTGGGCCGAGGCCTTGTTCACCCGGATGGGTTTCCCGTAGAGCTTGATCATGTTCATGATCTTGATGGCGTAGTCGGCGTCCTCCTCGCTCAGGAACTCCACGAAGCCGTAGCCTGGGGGATCCCGAAGGGGCTCAGGGGAAGGGTAAGACACCTCCAAGGGGGATCCCCAAAAGGACTTCAGGGCAGAACGAGACCTCCCCCACACCACCCCACTCGATTTAAAACTCCAGCTCATTGAAAACCTCCTTTAATTACAGACTGAACCCCCCTTGACTTCATTTAAACACCACCCAATACTTGATTCGGTCCCCACTTAATTCAAACCCTGGGGGCTCGACACCTCCTGAGGGACAGAGGATTGATCCCCCTCTTCCATGCCCCAATCCCACCCCCAGCTCGTTGGGATTTTGGGGGTCCCTCACCCTGGTGCTGGCCCGTGACCCGGTCCTTGGGCATGTGCGTGTTGACCACCGGCCCGGCCTGCAGGAAGAGCTCCCAGAGCAGGGGCTCGCTGACCTTCTCGTCCAGGCCCCCCACGTAAACCGTGGCATCTGTGAGCAATCGAGGTCAGAGCCCGGGGATAACGGGGGATAACGGGGCTGGCATCACTCAAATCAATCAAAGCCCCCCACTCCCGTTAGCCCTTAAATCCAGGAGGCGACCCCACAGCCCCCCTTTATCCTTCGGCAAACCAGACCCCACCACGGCCCCTGCGCCCCACTCCGCGTCCGCAGGGAGCCCAAAATCCCCTCCCAGGATACACCAAGGACTTCTCCATCCTCCCTCAGAATCCATCCCAGCACCCCCCGATGCCCCTGGCGTACCCGCAGGACCTCCGCGTCGTCCCCCTCAGTGCCCACAGCGTTCCCCCGGGGCTCTCCCCGTCCCCGGTGTCCCACATCCCCCCGGCCGTTCCCACCCCGTCCCCTGTGTCCCACACCTCCCCCGGCCGTTCCCACCCCGTCCCCGGTGTCCCACATCCCTCTCGGCCGTTCCCACCCCGTCCCCGGTGTCCCACATCCCTCCCGGCCGTTCCCACCCCGTCCCCGGTGTCCCACATCCCTCCCGGCCGTTCCCACCCCGTCCCCGGTGTCCCACATCCCTCCCGGCCATTCCCACCCTGGTTCCTCTCTGAAATCGGCCCCGCCGCCATCTTGTCCCGCTCCCTCCCCGCGCGCGCAGCGCACGCACGCAAGCACGCGCGAGTGACGTCAGCGCGCAAGCGCGCGGAGGGGCGGGAAAGCGGCGTCACGCGGCGAAGGCGCGGCCGCCATCTTGAGTGCGGGCGGGCGGCGCTGCCCCTTCTGTCGCGACACGGCCCTCGCGACACACGGCCCTGGCGACAGTGCCAGCAGTGCCCTCAGTGCCCTCTGACCCCAGCGCCGAAGGTCTGGGCTCCCCGCAGCGTCCCCCCCCCATTCTTCCATGCCCACTGCCATGCCCGTTCCAGTCCCGCGGCATCTCCCCCGATTCCCCCGTCCCTGAGCCCCTCGAGCCTCATGGAAGCAGCACGAATTTAATGGAAAACCGTGACCCCGTCCAGCATCGGGGACACCTCGGGAGCCCCAAGCACCCAGAGGTAGTCGGGAGCAGCCGCAGGGAGCAGTGGGAAGCACCGGGTTGTTGCAGAGTCCCCAAATCCGAGCGATCCCGGCGGAACCCCGGAGCTGGGCTGGGGCCAGGTGCCCTCAGTGGGGTCTCAGTGGGGTCTCAGTGGGGTCTCAGTGGGGTCTCAGTGGGGTCTCCGCGTGTTCCAGGCGTGCAGCCGGTCCTGGAGCAGCTCCAGCTCCTCAGCCAGCCCGGACAGGGATGGGGGCAAGCGCCCACGCTGCTGAGGGAGGATGTCCGGCACGGGATGGGGACACAGGACAGGGACGGGAACACAGGGACGGGAAGATGGATAGGGCAGAGTGTTCATCGTAGGACAGGGACACGAGGATGGTAACGCGGGCCACGATGTCCAGCACAGGACGGGGACACGGACAGGGTAGGATGGACAGACCCCGTGTCCGTCTGTCCATCCATCCATCCCCCCTGCTGCACACACAGCTGGATGGACACGAGTCGTGTCCACCCTCACCCCCAGCCCCCCCAAACCGGGACCCCCCCCCCCCCAAAACCAAACCCCAGCCTTCCCCCGTGCCTCAGTTTCCCCAGTACCTGTTCCTGGGGCAGCCCCCTGAGGTAGCAGCGGTGCCAGAGGCGGATGCAGGGCGCGGCGGTGCAGGGCAGCAGCAGCCCCGGGGGCGGGTGGCCGGTCCCCAAGAGCCCCCCTGGGGTCCCCGAGCTCGGGGACAGGCGGTGCGGGGGGCGCAGGGGGGGTCGGTTCCACCAGGGCAGGGAGTGGGGGCACAAGGAGCCCTTAGCCAGCGTCAGCACCGGCCTGGGACCCCCTGACAGGTCTGCAGGCTGGGAAAGGGGCAAAACAGGGGATTTAGGGAAAACGGAGAGAATTCCAGCCGGGCTGAGGGATGAGAGGGTGGGGATTAGGGGGAAAACAAAAAGGGGAGAAATCCGTTGGGAAGGGAAAACTGGGGAGGGAAATAGGAATAAAAGAGGGCTGGAAAGAGGAAATGGAGAGGGGGAACAAGAGGGATAAAGGGGGAAAAAAAAAAAAGGGGGGGGAACCAGAAGGACAAACGGGAGGTGCAGAGGAAAGGTGCAGCACAGTCAGGCTCCTCACCGTGCCTGGAGCCAGGGGCTGAGCAGGGCCCGGGGGTCCCGCGGGGTTCCGGAATTGCTGCTGCTGCTGCCGGGTGTAGCGCCGGCCCCAGGCCCACACCGGGGGAAAGGCGCAGGCGCCGGGGCCCCTCCTGCGCCCCACAGGGTCCTGCCAGCCCCCCACGGGCCGGTAGGTCTGGCTGGGGAGCTGGGACTGCGAGGGGAAGAGTTGGGAAGTCAGTTCCCCCCTCCTCCTCCCATTTGGGATGGGGAAACTGAGGCACGGAGTGGGGGGGGAGGAAAAGAAGGGGAGATCTGGGGGTGCCCATCCCCAGAAACAGAGTGAGGAGAAGAAAGGGGAGAGTTTGGGGGCGCAGCGCTGTGCCCCTGCCCCTCACCGTGCTGCTGTGGCGCCGCTGGCGCTGGCAGCTGAAGCGGAAAGTGCTGAAGTAGGGGCTGAAGCTGCTGTCGTGCAGCGCCAGGAGAAAAGCCTCGGTGAAGCCAAAATCTGCCGGGAACTGCCACAGGAGCTGCCACGTGCAGTCCAGGAACAGCAGGAACACGGGGGCCTGGGGGGCAGGATATGGGATGGGGGGGCCTCACCTCCTCTCGGGGGTGTCCCCACTGCTGTCACCCCAATAGGACAGCAATGGGGGTGTCACCTCCTCTCTGGGGTGTCCCCACTCCTGTCACCCCAATAGGACAGCAGTGGGGGTGTCACCTCCTCTCTGGGGTGTCCCCACTGCTGTCACCCCAGTAGGACAGCAGTGGGGGTCTCAGGGTCTCACCTCCTCTCAGGGGCTGTCCCCACTCCTGTCACCCCAGTAGGACAGCAGTGGGAGTCTCAGGGTCTCACCTCCTCTCTGGGGCTGTCCCCACTCCTGTCACCCCAGCAGGACAGCAGTGGGGGTCTCAGGGTCTCACCTCCTCTCGGGGGTGTCCCCACTCCTGTCACCCCAGTGGGACAGCAGTGGGGGTCTCAGGGTCTCACCTCCTCTCGGGGGCTGTCCCGGCGGAGCAGCCCCAGCCGGTGTGGGAAGGGGTGTCCTGCTGCCACCCACTCCCGCTGCACCAGGCTCTGGAAGCCAGGCAGGGAGCGGGCGTGGGGGTCCCCCAGGAGCTGCACCAGAGAGGCCAGCAGGCAGTTCAGGTCCCGGTCCGAGGGTTCTGGCGGGGTGAAGTGGTGAGGGGCGCGTCTCCCCTTTCCAGCCCCCTCCGTCTTTTTCCGTCTCCCATCCCGGTGTCTCTCACCTTGCAGGACCACGGAGCAGCGCTTCCCTGCCAGCAGCGACACCACCTCCACGGCTTTTCTCAGGCAGGTGCTGGGGAGGGGGGGCAAACCCGGGGGTTCAGGGCACCCCAAAAAGCCACAGTCGGGTGGTTCGTGTCCCCACCACAATGCCCTCATCACCCCACAGTGCCAGGTGGGCTTGGGAGGGGACATTCCACCATGGGGTTTGGGGTGAATTTCCTCCCTACACCCCAAAGGGCTGCCTTGCCCCCCTGAATTCCCCCTTACACCACAAAGATCCCCCTTGCCCCCCAAATTTTCCCCTACACCCCAAAGATCCCCCTTGCCCCCTGCTCACCGGACGTGTTCCAGCCAGCGCGTCCCCTCCAGGGCCGAGAGCCACTTCTCCTCTGCCACCGCACCTGCATCCCGTGGGATGGGGTTTGAGCGGAGGGGAGGTTCCAGCCCCCCCCCCAGGCAGGATTAGGGGGTCCCCAGGGTGCCCCCAGCGCCTCTCACCAGGCAGGCAGAGCGCCCGCAGCCTCAGGTGTGCCAGCTGGATGTCGGCGAGCGTGGGCAGCTCGGCCGCGTCGGCCAACACGCAGGGCCCGCGGCCCCCCAGCAGCAGCGTCTCCAGGCACCTGGGGGGGCACGGGGCAGGTGGGGCCAGGCCGGGGGGCACCCCCTCAGCCCCCCATTCCCTTGGGACCCACCTCACGTCTTCGCTGCCTGGCTCCGAGGCCGGCTGGAAGCCGGCGGCTCTCAGCAGGTCCCCCCCGCCCGGGTGGTGCCAGCACAGGCGCTGCAAAGAGAAACGGGGGGGGTGAAGCCCCCTCATCCCCCTCCCGGTGCCCCCCACCCCGCCAGGGCCCGCCCGGGCACTCACAGGCACCCGACGCTCCTGGAAGTGGGCGAAGGTTCGCTTGAGGTCGTGGTCCAGAAGGCCACTGGGCACCCAGAGGTACTGGGGGAGGCTGTGGGAAGGCGGGACACTCGGTGGGGTCCCCCCCAAGTGGCAGGGGTCGCTTCCAGTGGCTCAGGCGGCCTTGGGGGCCCCATGGGAGGGATGGACGTACCTGGGGGCCATGTCGAAGCGCTCATTGACGGCGCTCACCCTCCAGCCCGCTGCGCCGAGACGCTGCAGCTCCTTCTCCCAGTCCCACAGGCTCTCGAAGAGCAGCGTGGTGGACAAGCCTTCCTCCTCCTCCTCATCCTCCTCCTCCTCCTCCTCCTCTGGGGGCAGGACCCAGCCAGCGTGTCCCTGGGCAGTGTCCCCCAGCCACGCCGCGGCCTCCCGTGCCCGTGCGATGGCGTTGGCCACCTGCGAGGGCAGCCAGGGATGGGCTGTGAGCTCCCCAGGCTGTGCCGGGACTCGGGGGTGCCCCGGAGCGAGGGCGCACCACCTCCGCTGCTCCCCGGCTCACCCGGAACGCCTGCGGAGCCAGCCCGTCCTCGGGGAAGTAGAAGTGGAGCATGCGGAAATCCCGGCAGAAGACAGCGAGTTCCTCGGGGATGAACTTGAGGGTGGAGGCGGCTGTCAGCACCTTGGGCTTGGAGAAGCTGCTGGCTGGGCTCAGGGGGATGAGGCTGTCAGGGCCGGCGGAGGCCGGGACCTGCCCAGCTCATCCTCCGTGCCCCTGGCTGCGCCCATTACCTGCCACCAGTTTGTGGATGCAGGGCAGGGCCACCTCGTCCTCCGAGCGGAGGAGGCCACGGGAGCCGGCAGCCTGTGGGAGATTGGGGAGGGCTGGGAACTGCCCCAGAGTGTGCCCCGAGTCCCGGGAAGGGTGGTGGGGATGGATCTGGACCCAGCTGTCCCCTTGTCCCCCGCTACGTCCTGCAGTGAGGAGTTCCCGGGGTGAGCACGGCGCGTTCTGCCGCCAAGGAGCCGGGATGGAGCCGGGATGGGAGTCAGGGATGCGACGGGGTTGGGCTGAGCCGAGGGTCGGGATAGGGTGGGATGGGTTCGGGATGGGTTCGGGGTGCGGTTGGAGGCAGGGGTCCCCCCGGGCAGGCGACGCGGAGCCCCCGCGGCCCCGCTGCCGCTTATTCCCAGCGTTTGTTCCTGGCGTTCCCGTCGCACCTGGCCGGGCAGGAAGGCGAGGCGGCGGTCGGTGCAGAGCAGCGTCCCCGGGACGGAGCCGCCGCCGCTCCCGCGGCGCTGCCGGGCGCCCGCCGCCTCCTCAAGCACCCGCTCCCCTGCGGGGACCGACACTGGGTGCGGGGCTCCAAGGGCCCGGAGCCTCCCCGAGCCTCCCCGAGCCCCCCGGCCCTACCTGGGAGCCCGGGGAAGGTCGGGCGGCGGCCGCCCGGGGCCCCGCTCATGGCGCTGGGACTTTGGCCGGGCGGGCCCGGAGCGCCGGGGCCGGAGCGGCCCGGGAGAGAGCCCCGAGCGCCCGGCCCGGCTCCGGCATCCCGCCCTCCACTCCGGCATCCCGCCCTCCGCTGGCATCCCTGCCCCGGCACCCCGCCCCTCGGGGCCCGGGATTCCACTCATCCCGAGCCCTCGGATCCCGGCGTTCCGGGTCATCCCAGTGCCCGGTACCGGCGGTGCGAACGGGGGGGAGCCCGGCGCCGGGAGCTCCGCAGGCGGATGCGGGGGTGAGGGGGCGGCCGGAGGTCCCGCAGGAGTTCAGCGTTTGGGGCTGGGGTACAAACCCCCGTGAGGGACGGGCGGTTCTGGGGCCCCGCAAGCGCTGCCCAGTGCGGGAGAAGCCCCAAACCCCGCCAGGACGGGGAGCCCGGGGCCCCTCCCGGGCAGGAGAAGCTGCTCGGTGACTCACGGCTGAAACACGGAGCCTCCTCCCAGCCCAAGAGCGGCTCCCAAGCCAAGCGGGCCTCACTCCTGCCGAGCTCCCGGGGCAGCCCGGGGCCACCTGTGCCACCCCTCAGTGCCACCAGGCCGCCGGGAACCCCAAAACACAAAGCCCGAGGTGGCAGGATAAATCCTGACACGAACCAGGCATGTGGGAAACCCAACGGAACTCCAGTTCCAGCTCTGATTTTTAGGGTATTTTCCCCCCCCCCCGGATTTTTGGGGCAGCCCCAGCTTTGGAGGCTCGTGCACCCCGATTTTCCTCCTGCAGGAGAATCACCTAGCAGAGGTTCCCGGGGACTCAGAATGGCTTTTGGCTCTGGCACCTGGCAGGATGAGAGGAATTTTCCTGGAGGCTTTGAGCCTGGAGCTGCTCTAAGCCAGGACTGGGTCAGTCTGGAGCATGGCAGGAAGAAAAATCCTGGAAGAAAATCATCCAGCACAGACACGGACATGGAGTGTCCACTCAGAATGCCGGGAGGGAGGAAAAAACCAAAAACACTGGGAGTGGGGAGAGAAAATCCCAGTGACAGAAATCCTATGGGAAACTGCTCCCAGCATCCCCAAACCTCTTTTTCCTCTTTCCTTTAAAGCTTCAGCACCCATATGCTGGATTTTATCCCTAGTTTTGTCCCCAAACTCAGGTACCAAAGGGAGCAGCTCTCCGGGGTGGCCTTGGGATGATGCAGCTGGGGAAAAGGCTCCAAGGGCAGCGAGGATGGACAGAAACAGGGATGGAAGGGTTTTTGAGGGTGTTCTTAAAAAAAAAAAAAAAAAAAAAAAAAAGAAATAAAAACAAGAATTATTACAAAAATGTAATCACACAATAAATAATATAAATATTAAACCCTCCAAAAATAAATAATAAGTGATAACCCCAAAATCACAATCATTAGATGGAGAAGGGGGTGAGGAGCAGCCCCAGGAGGGAATTGGGGATGCCCAGAGCCCTCGGGGTGAGGGGATGAAGGAGCCTCAGGTGCTTCAGCTGAAGGTTTTTATTGTCAACGAGTCTGTGGTGCCACAACGAGGCCGCAGGTACAGCCCAAGTGCAACACTCCGGCCCTGTTCAAATATCACCAATTAATCTGGAATTAATAAAATAAAATAAAAGTTGTTGTTGTGTTTTTTGTGAATAAACCACTGCAGAATTAATTCAGGTCACTCGGCGTTGCGTTAGTGAGAACCCAGAGCTGCCCCGGCCTCTCCCCTGCGAGATGGCAAAGGTGAATCTCAATTAATAAAACCGAATCCAATCTCATTAACGGGTTTTACACGCGCTGAAAGACAAAGTTTTCCTCCACCGGGATCTGCCGGCAGCGATTCCAATTCCAACCACACCAAGTAAGTGCACTTAGTTTGACCTTGGGGTCACACCACAGTCTCCCTGTCCCCATCCCCACGGAAAAATCCCTCCCCGGGGTAGGTTTGGTGCTTCTCCAGCTTTGGAGCTGCTTTTCCTACAGCTTTTCTCTCCCTCTCTCTCCTCCCACATCCACCAAACCCATCCCCACCCAAATCCAGCATCCACTGGGATGGAGCTAACCAAACGGGAGAGAAATTTCCCCCCAAAAACCGCGAGGATGAAGCATCAGCTCCCGCTTTCCCTCCCCTGCCCTGGGGCATCCGTGCTCCCGGCACAGCCGGAGGATATTCCCAACGCCAAAATAAAGCTGCTGCTCCGATTTGGGGGGAAAAATAAACATCAGAAACAGGGATTTCAACCGACTGCCCATAAACAGTGAAGGGTTTGGGTTGGGTTTTAACCGTTTCGGTTTAAAATTTGGGGTGAAACACGTGGGGGCAGAAACCGTGCAGCTTCATTAGCACCGCATGTCCCTGTCCCAGGGTTAAAGTCCTTCAGAATTCCTGCAGTTTGAGGGGGAAACTTGGAATTTGTTCCGAGGTAAGAGGAGCCAGCCGCAGTGGTGTCACACCCGTCCCTTCCCACAGCTTCGGCCACGCTCGGGGATTTTATAAAACAACTTACCCTGGAGTCAAACCGTCCCTGGGGCTTGGATTTGGATTTGAAAATCTGTGGATAAGCACTGCTGCCTGGACTCAAAGTGTTGGGATCCCACTAGGAAAGGCCTCATTTGGGGACATTTAGGTGCAGGGAAGGCCTTAACTCAGGGGCTTTGAGGTCTAAGTTAACGTTTTTAGGGCCAAGCGTAAGGCGTTGGGTGATCCCCCGAGCTCAGCACACTTCCAGCTCCTCTGCCCAGGCCTTCATCCCTCATCCTGGAAATGGCCAAGCGCAGGAAGGGGTTGCATAGTTTGATGCCTTCTGGAAAAAAAATCAACCCGAAAAAAAGAAAAACGAGGGAATGTTGTAAAGCTCTGGCTGAAGGATGTAACTCCTGTTTTATTTCCGTGCGATAGGAAATGCACCTGCACCTCACTCCGTGCAGGATCAGGCCCGGTTTGGGAGCTGCAGTTACCAAAAAAACCCAAAAAAACAAAACCAAAAACCCAAGGAATTCTGTGCAAACATCGCAGTGCTAAAGTGAATCCCACCCTGGGAGCCAGGGGGCCAGGATGGGGTCAGGAATGGTGCGGGACGTTAATCAACGGGAGGATTTTACCTTATTGTTCTGCTTTTTTTAGCCCTGTTATCAAAAATATGGATTAATTCCGCAGCCTAAAGGTCAGTTGGTGGCTCAGCACAACGGAGCCGAGTTAATCAGGATCAGAGGTAGTACAGAGTAGCTGTGCTCAAGTAGGAGTTACGTGTGACCCCCCCCCGGCTCCCCCCCGGGACTGGGGGTGCTCTGGGACCCCTCCCCAGTGGTTATTCCTGGGGGATTTGCCCCCCTCCACTGGGAATTCCTGGCAGGATCTTGCCTCGGGCTCTCCTGTGGGCTGGGGGTTCCGCACAGGAAGAGAAACCTCCAATCCCTTGAGCGCTGGGAGTGTCCCCCCCGGCTTCCCCCGCCTCAGAAAGAGTTTAAAAAACGTTTTAAAACCAGAGTCGAGCTCACGGGTAGGAGACGGGGTGGGGACAGAGCCCTGAGCCCGTCCTGGTGCTCGGAGCCACCCAGGAGTGGGTGGGGGGCGTCCGACCAACCTCGCCTCACCAGCGTCCAACTCCAACACGGTGTCGCTCAGTACCAGCAAGAAGAGATACAGAATAAAACCAGTGTTAAAAAACTCCATTAAAAGGTTTGTGACGCTCAAAATGGGGCGTTTTCGCTCTGTCCCAGGTGGTCAGGAAGCGGGAAGGACCTGGTGGGAGCTGCTCCCCCCTGCCCGCTCCCAAAGCTTTGGTCTGGTTTATTGAGTTCTTGAGGAATTCTCTCCCCTCACCCTGTGCTCCGACCCGAGCAGCGCCCGCCGTCCCCAGGCACCCCTGGGAATCTTCTTCCTCCTCCTCTGCAGGGAAAGCAGGGGCTGGTTTCCCCCCATCTCCCTCCTGCACCCCTCAATCCCACCAGCCCCAGGCCAACCCCAGCCCGTCCGGCCAAACGCCTGCTCCCACCTCCTGCGGAGCGGGAGAGGAGCGCGGGCGGGCGTAAAACCGAAAGGGATCTCTCGTTATTGCATTTCCCCCACGTTCCACGGGTCCGGATCCGCACGGGGAGCGTCAGAACCGGTGCACCAGCGCCTCCCGCTCCCTGCGCCGCAGCTCCTCCTTGTAACAGCAGGAACAGAAATTCCCCGTCTCCGGGTGTCCGTAAAAGCTGCAGTTGGGCTGTTTGCACTTGGTCTGCTGGACGCCGTAGAGGGCTTGGCTTCTCGTTTTATCCGCTGCTCCTCCCTTGTCCTGCTCGAGGAATTCCCGGCAGCCGTTGCTGTGCGAGGGGAGGCAGCCGGAGCCCTCGCGCTCCGAAGGGAAAGGAGGCTGGATGTCCGTGTCCGTGGGGGAGAACCGGCCCGGGTGGGCAGGGCCGGAGGGGCAGGGGCCGAGCCGGCCCTGGTGGTGCCGGGGCAGGGTGGCGTAAGGGGGGAGGCTCCCGCAGGGGCCCCCCGCCAGCTGCCGCCGGCCCTCGGCGCATCCGGGTGGGTGCAGCCCCTCGGCGCTGCCCACGGAGGGCCTGGGGAAGGTGAAAACGCCGGAATAGCCGGCGGGAAAAGCGATTTTAGCACCCGCTGCCGGCTCCAGGGGCTGGGGGGGGTAGGCGGGGGGCGGCTGGGAGAACGCGGGGCTCGGCATCGCCTCCTCGCTCCGCTGGGCGCCCGCCTCCCCTTCCGGCCTCTTGGCCGGGGCAGCGCTGCCCAGCGCCTTCTTCTCTGCCTCCTTCTGCCTCTGCTCTGCCAGGAAACGCTCCTCGGCATCCAGGAGGTACCTCTGGATCATCTCCTCCTGGAACTGGTGCCGGGTGCTGGTCTTGAGGTGGCTGGCGAAGATGAACTTGCGCTCGCCCTGCATGGCCGCGCGCAGGATGCTCAGGCTCAGCCGCACGTCGCTGCTGTACTTGGAGGGATCCGGCGGCTTCTCCGGGGCCGCTTTAGCAGCAGCGCACGTTTTCTCTGCAGGAGCTGAGTCTCCTGGGGAACATTCCTCTTTGCTGTCCTTCCGTGCCTTCAGGGATCCTTTCTTCTTCTTCTCCAGGGTGTCTCCCTGCCCGTTGCTCATGCCGCCCTTCACGGCCTTGCTGTGCATCAGGCCCCCCATGTTCTTTTTTAGTTTGCTGCCCAGAGTCTTCCCGAAGCTTCCCAGCTTGTTGGCTACCGAGTCTGCCCGTTTTTTATCCTTCTCCTTCTCCTTTTCCCGCTCTTTCTTTGGCTTCTCCCTGTCCTTGCCCGCCCTGGTGCCCCCGTTGCTGGCAGAGCTGCTGCACACCGACTCCTTGTCGGACTCACCCGACTCCGCCGCCGAGCGAGCGTCATCGCCCGCAGAGGCCGTGGGGGATTCTGGCTGAGCCAGAGGCGCCTGGGGAGGAAAGGAAGACAAATCTCAAAGTCTAGAAATTCCTCAGGTAAGGATTTTCAGGAGGAAGGCGAAGCAAAGCGGGCGGTGTCGCTCGGGACAGGGAGGGGGCAGCGCCCGGACACACTCGGTGCATTCTGCACATCCCTAAATATCCCCGTGGCATCCTTTCAACCCGAGATATTCCAGGGTCCTACAAACCCATTCTGTGATTCTGTGATTCCTCCACTTGCTCGAGGTTTAAAGCCAGGGAAGAGGGGGGTTTAGACTTGCCCCAGTCTCGAGGTGACCGTAAACCGACACCTCCCATTTGTTTGGAGCATGGGGCGTCCCCGAGGGGCACGGGGGCTCCTGGGTCGCGTGAAGACTGAAAACGGGCATGGAAAGCTCGAGGGAAAAGGTGCCCACCCGCAAAACTGAGCCACTTCCCTGCTCTCTGAGCAGAACCAGCCACAGTTCCTGTGGGCACAGAACCCCAGAGGAGGCAGAGCCCCCGGGTAAGGCCCTACAGCAGCTCCCTCAGAGAGAGGAAGGATGAATAATTCATAGGTAAAGAAGATCCCCCGGTGCCTTTACCTGCATGTCACAAGGCAACGTGATCCATCGGACATTCATGTAGCTGTGCAGCAGGTGCAGCTTGGCTTCCAGGGAGAGAGTCACGCTGCCATTGGAGCGGGGTCAAACCACACGTCAGAGCCATTTCCCAGCTGGAAATACCTCCCCCCATATTTACACATTATTCCCTGGGTTAGGTATCTGAATGGATGTTTTCCTGCAGCAGGGACCACGGTGCAGCTTTCCTTTCAATGAAAGCCCAAGGGAGAAAGCAGATTCCTGGGTGTCGGAATCGAAACGCTTCTGCCTCAGCCATAGGAAGTGCTGGGATCAAAGCATGGTGAGACCTGCTCAAAAGCTCACCCAAAGCAGGTATGAGCTGGTGGCCACCACCCTCCCCACTCCAGGGTTCCACAACACAAATCCATTTGCCACGGATTTGGTGGCAAATGGAAAAATGCACGTTTTTTTGTGCTACTACAACAGAAGATCCTCCACTGCTGCTGGTGTCCTGAGCTATGCCCAGCCCAGCGCTCCAGGATCTGGAGCAGCACCTACTTAACTATGTGGGAAAGAAGCTCGTGAGATGTCACAGCCTCACCCAAATCATCAAAATGAAGGAAAACGAAGGAAAAGCTGCTCCATGCCCGGGCACAGCTTTTCATCCAGCACAAGAAATCCCAGCTGGGGTCAGGACTGACCCCTTCACCTGTTCTGCAGATCCCCCAGACCCTCAGTGGTGCCTCGCCCTGGATCACACGCTCATCACCAACCTGGCCAGCTTGACGTTGTCACTGTCGTCCTTGCCCCACTGCCACTCCTTCCCGGGATCCACGGCGAAGTGCACGGGGAGCAGCTTGTGCTCAGAGTCTGTCAGGGGGATCACAGCTGCCCCGGGACACAAACGTCACGTTTACAGCCCAAAACAACAAACACTCCACGTTTTGGAGCCAGCTCTGAGCACCCACCAGGAGAATCCTCACCTCTGATGGGAATGGCCTGATGGCAAATCCCAGTGAGTGCCAGGACTTGGGATCATGGAACTGTCAAAGCGCCATGGCATGCCTGGTGACCCTCACAGGGAAGAGTTTCTTCACAATATCCCAGCTAACTCCACCCTGTGTCAGGGGGAAGCCATTCCCTTGTCCTGTCACTCCAGGCCCTCGTCCCAAGTCTCTCTCCAGCTCTTGGAGCCCCTTTAGGCACTGGAAGGGCTCCAAGGTCAGGACACTGTTGGTTTTCTGGGCTGACAGCACACACTGATGGGTCCTGGCCAGCTTTCCCCCCCTCAGCACTCCCAAATCCTCCTCCCTTGGTGCTTTGTTCACCTGAATCTCATCACCCACCTTGATCCTTCGTGTTTTCCTTCTGCTCCATGGAGACCAGGGCAGAAAAATGGGCTTGGTCATAGGCCAGAACCAAAGGAGACCGGTGGCATTTGTTGGCTGGGACTTCCAGGGGCAGGTAGATGCCTCCAAAGGGAATGGGGGCAAATGCTGGGAAGAAAAGAGAGCAGTTAGTTCTGACCACACAGGTTCAAGAGTTCAGAGTTATTTGTGCTGCAGCTGCTCCAGAATGAGCTGTTTGCCTCAGCCGAGGGCTCACCTGCAATTATCTGTCACCTCAGGGGACATTAAAACAAAACCACAACCCAAAATAGGTATTTAGTTTACATCTGGAGGATTTAAAACGTAGAATGAAGTGGTGTTTTCTATAAAAAGCCCTCCTCTCCACTCCCCCACAAGACAAACTTTGCCCACAGAATGATGGAAGTTGATTAACCTTCTCTGACAGGAAACTGAAGCCGACGGTGGAAAATCCACCACCCAGGGAAGGGAATCTCCCACCTCTAGATGTGTGAGGTAGAAAAAACCCCAAAAAACTCGTGTGGATGCTCTTAAAGCAGCAGAAATCGGGTTGGGAGCCAAGCCTGGCCCTGCAGCAGGTCAATTCTCCCTCCTGCACCATTCCCAATTCCAGCTCCAGCCTCGATGGCAAAGAGGCCCCAGGAAAACAGAGGGTAGAAAGGAAAGGTGGAGAGACCAGAGAGGCTCTGGGAAGAGAGGCAGAGGTCTCACCTTCGCCGCCCGAGTCCCGCAGCATCGTGTCTGCCACCACCACGATGGGTCTCTTGAGCACGTGGGCCAGCACGAAGACGTGGAACTCCTCCAGGCTCTCGTACACCGGCTCCTCCGAGCTCTCCACCCTTGGGGAAAGGAGAGGCTGAATTTCACCCCTTGGTTATTCAACGCTTTGTAACACCCAGGAGGGGTTTCACGGCCTCGTCGAGGTGGGGGGACAGCGCTAAGGCCGATCTCGGCGCTAATCTGAGGGTTTGGGTGTGGATTGCCAAAATGTCCCGCTCCAAGACAAGGGTTTGTGCCCGAGGAACGCCCAGCTGCTGCCTGGCATTGCTGGGAGCTCCTTATCTAAGGAGTTGTGCAGAGAAGTGTCCTTGAAACAGAAATGAGACGGTAAAAAACCTCTCAGCTCTGGGTTATTCTCTCATCTCAGAGCGAGCAACACAAGGATTTACTCCCTGCTCCATCCACTCGCTACCCCGTGGAAGAGGCTGTGCAGCACCAAAACCCTTTCCTGGGATGCTTTATGTGCCTTGCGTTTCCTCAGGATCCTTTGTCCTCGCCCTGAAGGCTCAGCCAGAGCCGTGTCCCGAGGGAAGACGTTCCCTGTTTTACACCTGGACGTGTTCTCTGCTCCGTACCCGCCGCAGCTGCCGCCGTTGGTGCCGTAGTGCACGCGGGGCTCGCTGGATGCCAGCTTGATCAGCTCGTTCCACTCCTTCTGCCACTCCTCCTCCGTGTAAACCAGGCCAGACTGCAAAACGGCAAAGAGAACCCCAAAGCTGTCCAGGTGAAGCTCTGCCAGTGGTCTCAGCAGCAGGTTTGTACCCGCAGCACAACTTTTCCCTGTGGGTTTGTCCCAAAACAATCAACGCGCTCTGCACCGCGTCCTCAAAAGCGCTTCCCAATATTCATCCAAACTTTCCCTCTTAAGCTAAATCCTTGTCACTTTGCTGCAGCTCCTTACCAACAGCACAGTCCAACGGCACCGCAGGGAGCTGCCCAAAATTCCAAACCTGACAGAAGCGCCTCCCAAACCCGCAGGATTGGGTTTTTTTACCCCTTGGCAAAGAGTGCCCAAAGCAACACTCAGCCAGCTCTTACCTCCTTGTTCTGCTGCGTCTGCTGCCAGCGCCATCTCCGCCTCAGCGCTTCCCTCTCCGCTCCCTTGTCCATCAGCGTGTAGAGAGATTTCCTGAGCATGAGATCCCGGTCATGGAAGCCCCACATACCTGCAGGGAGAAGGAACGGGCTGGAAGGTCAAGGAGGGATTGGTGTCACTCCCTGACCCGCTGAGATCCCTGCACAGACGCGCCAGAGAAGGGAAGAGGCTGCTCCCTTATCCCACATTTCCCTTCAGGAATCCAAGGAAACTTGCCAGACAGAGGGGGAGAAGGATTTTTGAAGCACACAAGCTGCTGGCAGCCCCATCCCTTCAAAGCATCCCACGTCCACTGAGCGCTCTTGCAGCCGGGAGGAGCAGCGGCATCCTGGGTTTCCCGGGAGAACGGGAGGGTTCTGCTCCCGAGGGGGATCGTGGGCTCTCCCCCAGGGATTTCTCCCCCAGGGATTGTTGGGATTGTTGGCTGTTTCCCTGAGGATTGAGCCAAGCCTTACCCAGGGAGGCAGCGTGGAGCAGGCAATTCCCGTCGCCGGTGGTGGCCAGGGGCAGCAGGCGCTGGCAGCTCGGATCCACCGTCACCCACCAGTTGAGACGGCCTGGGGAAATTTGGGAGAGCGTGAAACCAGGGGATTGGGGGGAGCCTGGGGCGCTCAGCCCTTCTGAGACCACGGCCAAGGAGAAAAAAACCAGCTGAACAGGCAGGGGAAGTGCCTGGACAGGTGGGAAGGTACAGACCC
Source organism: Hirundo rustica (assembly GCF_015227805.2). Classification (NCBI taxonomy): domain Eukaryota; kingdom Metazoa; phylum Chordata; class Aves; order Passeriformes; family Hirundinidae; genus Hirundo; species Hirundo rustica. The sequence goes on from NC_053478.1 coordinate 1,333,429, forward strand.
ATCCCAGGACAGTGATGAAGTAACAAAAAGAGGAGATTGGAGCTGCAAAACTCCCTGGGGATGCCAGGAAAAGACTGGGCTGAATTTGGAGTCACACAAATCAGAATTACACACAAACAGGAGCCAGGACTTCCACCCAGACCAGTTCTCTTCTATCTCTTTTTCCCTCACACCCTTTATTTCCATCCCCATAGCCCATCAGGCTGAAAATGCACTCCAGGAGCGTCCAGCACAATTTCTCCGGGGAAATCCAGCCTTTTGCTTCTTCTTGGAAGCAAATCTCTCCAGTTTCAGCTCTCCCATGGCCGGGTTTCCCTGCTCACTGTTTTTGAGGCGGGATACTCCGGGATTTCTGCTGATCCCAGCAGCTTTCCTGCTGCAAATGCAAACTGACGGCGCTTTAGACGTGGGAGTTTTGGGTCATCGTGGTGACTCGAGTCAAGAGCAGCTAAAAATAGTGTGGCTGGAGATTCAGCCCTTCCCAAGGGAGAGAAGCTGGGCTGGATCAGGACTCTGAACCCCTCAGTCCGTGTCTCACCCTGCCCTCAACATCCCTCCGTGGCTTTTCCAGGAGTTTTTGGGATCCTGTGCAACAGGCAGGTGTTTGGCTGGATGAGGCCGTTTAGGCTTCCAAGTTGTATTTAAATTGCTCCTGCAGGAAACCAGCCCTTTCCCATAATTTCCAAAGAGCCTCTCTTTTCCCTGGAGCGCGATCCCTTCCGGGGATCCCAGCACTCGGACACGGGATTTCTGAAAACGCTTTGTACAGCCTCAGGCAGAGCAGCTGGAGAGGAACTAAAGGCAGAAAACAGGGGTTAAAACATCCCCAAACACTAGGAAAAAAACCCCAAAAAACCTCAAAAAAACCCCACTAAGTTCAGTGTGACACAAGGCAGGTCGTTCTTGTCCCCAGCACCAGGAAAGGGACCCGCCAGAGCTGGAAGCGTTCCACACCGAGCCTGAGGACAATGGCCCTGCACGGAGAAGCCGGCTGCTCCCTCGACACAGCTCCTGGCACGGCAGAGTTGGGAGCCCGGCCAAATGGCCCAGGGCCAGCGGGAGCAAACGCCTCACAGGAGCTGTCCCACGCGAAACGCTGCTGGGGCAGCACCGACAGCTCCCTCTTATTCATTTTCCCCACGTCCCTGCAGGATTTGTCGCTCTCTTCCCCGTGGAGTTCGCACGTCCCGCTTGGCGCTCCCGAGGTTGTGCAAGCTCTGGCCAAGTCAGGTCTGAGGGGACACACCTTGGAGAGGTATTTCTGTGCCCGAGTGTTTGCACCGGCTCCAGTTACGCAAGAGAAGTCGCCTCCAAAGGAACGGCGCACGCCCAAGCCTCCTCCCAGCGTTCTGCTTCCGTCGAGGCGGCGGAAAGGCCGAGAGGCTGCCCAGGAGCGTTGAAAACAACACATTTCTCTGTGCCTGGCTCTCAAGAGATGTCTGAAGGGAAATCAACTGGATTTTGGAGCCTGAGGGATCTGGCCAGAATGGCCATGGTGGCAAGAGAACTTGTGCACACGGGGAAAAGTCCATTGGCATCCAGAGGTTCCCTTAGCATGTCCCTACGTTACCCCACACAACATCTGTCTGTCCCCACGGCGTGTTGGGGGAAATCCCATTGTATTTTCCAGCAGGAGCCACCTGAACTGGTCAGGGCAATGGGAAGGAACTGACGGCTCCACCCAGCCTGAAGGGAGGATTGCCTCATCCAAACCACAAATGGCTTCCCTAAGGCTACTGGGAATCTGCTCTCGCTGCTGTGTGGCACAGGGAGCGTCCCTGGGATTGCTCCTGAGGCCGACACGAGGGATCCAGCACGGACACGGACGCCGCTCGCCGCCCCGTGTGGCAGCCACAGACCAACGGGGAAAGGTGAAGGACCAGGATCAGGATCTTTCAGTTCCTCGTGATTTTTTTTCCCCCCTCATTTCCTCAGGTGAAGCAGCACGGACCGCTCCTCCCCGTGTGCCACAAGCAAACCCAAAGCCAGAGCAAGGCGCGATTCCCGACCCACAAGGGTTTGTGTCGAGGGGTGCCAAGGCTCCCTTGAGGGTTTCAGCTCCACCAAGACCTTTCCTTGCCACTCCAAGCACATTCAAAGCATTCCCAGAGGATCTCATTGAAGTTTCCAGACACTTTGAAAGCGTTTACTCTGCCATATCGGTGTAACAGGACCTCTGAACACACGGGGAAGAGGATCTGAGCATTTATTGGGCTGTAAAACATTTCCTTATTCCCCTAAGGATTAATTAATAACGGGAGTCTCTGCAGACGACAGCACCACGTTCAAAAAACCCTACTTGGAATATCTCATAGCTGCACTACGGCCCTTGTCACAGACAAAACACTCATTTATAGCAACCCACAGACGCCAGAGTCTCCGAAAGGCATTTTCTAAAACTCACAGCTCCTAAATTCCTTCCAGTTAACGGCACCTTGGCACACCTGGAAGCGCCCAGGCACCCGCAGCCCATTTGTGCTGGGACACAGGAACCCAAGCCCTGGCTGAGCTGGGATGAGATCCGGGCTTTATCTGCACCAGAGCCCGCAGCTCTGCTGTCACGGCACGGCGGCGCTGCGTAACGGGATCGCTGGGATCAAGTGCTCATTCCCAAAACATGAGAATATTTCTTACAGCAACTCCTAAGCAGGAGAGGGAGAAGTTGGGCCCTCGGGGTGTCTGCTATCCCGAAGGATAACGTGGTTTCTGTGCAGCACCAGAGAAACAGAAACTCCCGAGATCCCTCATGGCATCCTGCCCATGGGAACCCTCCTGGTGCCAGGGATGAGGTTTTTCCCTGCCAGCATGGATGTCCCCCCTCATTCCCTCATCTCAGGAGTCTGATGGGAAGCAAAGCAGGGGGTTCCAGCAGACACTGGAGCAGCAGCATCAACCTCCAGGGTCTGTAATCAATGGAGAGTTTGTCAGCAGGACGTGTTAAACAGGAATTCCCTTTTCCCTGTCTCTCCATGGCACCAGCAGGACGGAGCATTGGGACGCTCCAGGGGTGAGGCAACGCCACTTTGGGGGCGTTTTCCCCTCTCAGCTGTGCACAGTGATAACAGCCCTGGGTTATTTACACTCTGTTTCCAGGGGGTGAAGAGAAGCAGCTCCTACTCAGCCCTTGCACCAGGGTCGTAAAAACGACGGAACGATTCCCCGCTGGACGCGCATCGCTGTGATGTGACACTGCACGCACGGAGCCAGCACTCACCCGCCTGCTCCAGCGCTACCAGCATGGACTGCTCGATGAGATCCCGCTCGATGAAGCTGCGGAAATCCTCGGGGTACACGGTGAGGTCGGGCAGCTGGAAGGTGCAGATGGGCATCTCCAGCAGGTGCTCGCTGCTGCTGCCGTTGCTGGAGACGTGGGAGCGGGCCAGGGACACGATGGTGGAGCTGGCGTGGGAGATGCCGCGGGACAGGCGCTTCTCTGGGGGAAAGAAGGGAGAGCAAACAGCAAAGTGAGGCAGGAGCAGCAAATCCCAGAGCGGCCGCCGCCAAACCAGCTCCGGCAGGGAGAGGAGAGATCGCTGCGGCGCGGGAGATTCTGCAGATGACGCCTCCGGCTCCGGGACACTGACCTTGCACGATGTCATCCTGGCGCTGCAGCGGGGGCCTCCCCGGCCGCGCCACCTCCCGCTCCGGGGGCCGGGCCCCGCGGCCTTCGTTGAAGGAATGAGGGAGGTTCCCGGCGTGCACCTGCCGGAGCTGCTCAAAGTCGCTCAGCGCCGCGCTCAGGTCCCAGTTTTTGCCTGGATGGGGAAGGGAGCGGCGCCGGTCACCAGCAAGGAAGCTGAGGCGCTTCCTAAATGTCTGTGGTGGAAACTATCCCGGCTCCCTCACTCTCTTCCAACCCTTTTTCCTCCCCGTCAGCCACCCCGGGCATTTCCCTCGTTATTCCCAGTTTTCCGTACCTTCAAGGAGGTCTCTGGCCAGTCCCGGCTCTGCCCCCGTTGAGCGAACAAAATCCGACAGGACGATGTCCATAGCCGAGGCCAGGCGGAGTCAGCGGCACGGGATCGGCTCCTCAGCATCAACCTGGGGATGACAGCAAGAGCAGATCGCACATCCCGGCTGGGAACGAGCCCAGGGGGGACGAAAACATCCCCCTAAAATTAACACCGCGCTCCGGGATCGCCGGTTCATTCCCTGAGAACGACGCGCGCTTTGCTGTACCCAACAACGGGCATTTCCTGGGGAAATTCAGGAACTAAGCCCAATTCTCATCTCAGAGGTGGTGGATGGATTTGGATTTTCTTTCCAAATGAGGGATAAGGACCCAAGAATAAATTACATAATAAATGAATATTTGGGAGCAACGAGAAAGCAGAGAAGTTTCTCTTGTGCATTTACAGGGAGCAAATCCCTGCCCCATCCCGCTCCAGGCACCCCAGCTGTGAGGCAGGGAAAGGGAAGTTAAAGACAAATTCTAGAATCAGATGTGTCCTAAGGAAAACGCGTTTTAAAAAGCCCCTTTCAGACAAAAAAACCAAACCAAACCGAACAATCCCAATTACTCTGGCAGACAAAAATCAACGTCCAGACAGAGCTCCTTTCTACTCCAGAGCGCCTTTCCAGGCTCCTTTGACTCCGGCGCTCCTTCCCAGAAGGGAACAAAACCACAGATCTATTCCTAAATCTGGATTTTCTCGGGTTCTGAGCCTGCGGAAGGCGTGTGCTCCTGCCATGCCTTCAAATCCTGATTTTCCGCATTCCTCGGGGCAGAGAGGGAAAGGAAGAGCAGCCTCATCCGTGGGAGTCCGGAACGGCAAAGTGCTCCCTGGAACTTGGTTGCTTTGCAGTTAAAGGCTGGGATAAAAATTCTGCTGTCAAGGAACACAATTTATGCCGAGCTGAAAATCTGGCAGGGAAAAATCTGGGAAGGCTGGGAGAGGGAAGTGGTGGTGTATTGGGCACGAGCCAATCTCAGGATTGTGCAGGATAGGAACAAATAAAGTCTATTTTCCAGGATTATCCCTAAAGATGGGCAAAACCCCTCCTTGGTGCCTTGAAATGTTTTGGTTTGTTTTTTTTTTCCAAGATTATCCTTAAAGGTGGGTGAAATTCCCTAAGAGCACAACTCCCCAAAAGCAACCGTTACATCCAGTCTTTAACGTGGAATTTCTTGGCTTTGGTGGAGAAACGCCATTCCCGCTCTCACAGGTGTCAGTATTAATTTCCTCCTCCCAGAAAAACTCGTTATTCCTTCGCTGCCGGAGCAAACTGCGAGCTGAGGCGGGAGAAGCGATGCCAAAGCCCAGCACATTCCGGGAGCAGGAGCTGGCAGCGATTCCTGCTCTTACTCCTCCAATTTAGGGAACATCCCTAATTAGGAGCCGCACGTTCAGATCCTCTAATCCCTGGCAAGAGCTGCAGAAACAAGGAGCAGCTCCAGGGTGAAACCGGCTGCGATAACGGGCAAAGCTTCCTTCAGGTGGGTGTGGAATTCCAAGGAAAATGAGAGCTCAGCACACAGCAGAGGAGGTTTGGGGAGGGAACAAGCGGCACATCCCACCCCCTCGTCCGCGGCATTCCGAACTCCCGCGTGCACAAAAATGCCAGGGAAAACACGGATGGAAAACTCCGGGTCCAACGAGGCGGCGACGGATCGTTGGAGATTTATTGAGGGATCGGACGGAGGAAATGTCCCCACCCCAGAGTTATTGATTATTTCCTTTCCCCGTGGAAGGGAAGTGCTCTCTCCTCTTCCCTCCTGCCAGATCAGGTCAGGAATACAAGCCCAGGTAGGAAATCCAAGCCCCAGGAGATCCACAGCTGCAAATCCATCCCCCAGCAACGGAGCAGGGGCTGAGCACACCCCAGAGCCCCCGGGAGCGCACGGGGACGCAGCACGGCTGGATGCAATCCAAAGTGAGCGTTCCTGGCACATTCCAACCAGAAATACGCAGAAAACATGTATTTGGGACTAAGTTCCTGTGGAGATCCCACCAGCTCTTTACAGGACACACCAGAAGGTTTTTCAGCAAATGTTTAACAAATATCCCCCCACGCTCCTGAGGGAAGGGAGGAGTGATCAGCCGTGCTGGAGTCGCACCTCGCTCGGACCAGGAGCTGGAGCCTCACACAAGAATCATTCCACGGTTACACACCCGTGGGGGCGGAGTGAGAGCCCCATCCCAACGTGCCGACGGATCCACCCAACGCTGACACCAACCTTCAGCCTTCCAGGCAGCAGGACTCTGCCCAGTTCTGCCTTTGGGAACGGGGCAAAGCCGAGTTGAGTCAATCCTGGCAGCCTGCAAATGCTTCCTAACGGGAATTCAGACCTTTCACATCGCGTGTTCATCCAAAATAAGGGGAAAGCCCCCAGAACCTCCTCTCCTGTGCTGCCTACGGCCAGTGCCAATGGTCACATGCCAGGTTTGGGAAGGGACTCACCGGGAGCATGAGGAGCATCCACAGGCAGGACTGTGCTCCCTGCCCCAACATCATCAGAGAAGTCAGGAAACCGAAGGAGGAGTTCAAAAGGTCCAAGAGCTCAGTGTCTCTTGGCTCCATCTTCAGAGAGGTTTATTTCTTGTGAGGAAATAAGCCACTGGGAACGCTGAACTGAAGCAGTTCACCAGAACCAACCGTGAAGCAGCAAAACTGGATCCATTCAAAGCTCCAGACTGGAATTCACGGGGCTTTAATTCCCTTATTTTGTTAGATCTCAATTCATGCTGAACATGCTGCAGAAACAGGAAATAATTCTCTTTGTTAGGGCCAAATCCTGACCCAAGGTCGGCCGCGACCGGTGGCTCCAGCTTGTTTATAAAGATACATCCAGAAATATTTTAGGAGCAGCAAACTGACGTCTCTCCCCTGGATCTGCCACGTGATGTTTTGCTGAGGGCAGGAACCAAGCTGGGAGCCAGGACTCCACTCCCAGGGCTCTGCTCCTGGCCCAGCCCCTCCGCCACATCCCGTCCCCAAAGGGACACGAGGAACCCCAGGCCAGACCCTCAGGGAGCTGCAGGTGAGGCAGGAGGTGCCCAAATCCACGGGGAATTTAATCCTGCCAGACCCACACGGATGTTTTTGCTTCCACCATTAGGGAGCCGCAGCAGAGGGGAAAACCAGCAGGTATCAAACTCCTAAACCACAAATCGTCCAGAATTCTGGAATTTGGCAGCACTCAGGGCTAAGCAGGGGGGTCCTGAGGGGAAAGGCCACACCGGGACCTGCATGGGAGCAGCTCCAAAGTGAGCCCTGTCGGAGTAACGATGAGAAAAATGAGCTTCTCCATGAACTCCAAGCGAGCACGTCCTGATGCTCCTGAAGGAGGGTTTCTGTCTTCCTCCTGCTCCCTGGAGTGCTGGGGGCTGCCTCCATCCCATCCCACCTCCCTGTCCTGGTCCAGCAGGTTACCTAACACCGCCAGAGCAGCCACACGCCGCGCCAGGATTAACGGCACCGTCCTGACCTGACACCTGTGCTGGGGTCACTAAGCTCCGTCAGGAAATGCTGGACGGGACACAGCCCGTGCAGCTCCTGCCTCTTCCAGGATGGGAATCAACCCAGCTCATCATCATCATCATCATCATCAACAAAAAACCAGTTCTTCCTGATAAAAGTGATGGTGCAGGACAGCCTTGAAGCGCATCAACCCCTCAGACCAAAGGTGGGGCGCTGTGAGTGCAGAAGGAAGCCAGCCCAATAGGGAAGAACAGGGATTTTGGGAAGAGATGGCACAGGCAGCTGTGGAGGCGCTGGATGTGGCTCCACAGCTTCACCTCATGCTCGGCAGGAGCAGCTCTCCGAGATTCTGGGAACGGCAGGCTCTGGGACCTCTGTCAGAGTTTTAGCACAATCCAAAAGGACAGCACATAATCCCCACAAATGAGCTTTTCCAGCAGGGAAAAGGGGCTCCTAAAACCACGCTGGCGCTCAGGAGTTGGAGCGGGAGTGAAGTGACAGTTACAGAAATCATCACATTTTTATAAAGCTTCGCTGTTTCAATGAACAGCTTTATCCCATTTTTTTTCCAGCGCTCCAGCTGCTTCCCAGTGCTCCAGACACTGCTGGGCTCCTCCCAACACCCAGGTCACCCTGAACCTTGGGCTGAAGAATCCACCAGACTGACACCTCCATGACAGATAAAAGCCAAACAAGTCTCCAACACAAACACAGCAGCTCCATCACACCCAGGCTCTGTCCCACCATCATTATCCCTCCTGGTTATCAACTCCTCTTGCTCCCAAAATTACAGGATTCGCTAATGAAGCACTGACTACAAACTCAGTTCTCTCAGTGTCTGCACCAAAGAAATCCCCTTTGAGCCAAGTTCTCCTTAAACCAGGCCGTGACTATTTCCAGCCTGACCCTGGTTCTCTGCAAGAGCTGGGCCCAGCACACGCTGTCCTTGCCCGTATCCCGGGGGGATGCTCCAAGTGTCCCCTCTGCAATCGAGGCCACGGCAGCTCCATCACCAATTCCGCGCCTTTTCTCCCCAGAATACTTCAACCCAGCGCTCCTCCCGCAAGGAAAATCCATTTTGAGTCACTTGCAGGGAGGAGTTCAGGGTGTAACTCAGGACTGTGAGAGCTGAAATGCCAACTGAGCATCTCCCAGAGCTCCCACACAGAGAGCAGAGCCACATCCCGGCACCGAGTGGCACGGATTCACCACGAACAGCAGCAGAAAATAAAATAAATTCCAACAGAAAACTGAACCAACCTAAGGCTCCAGGAAGAGCAGAATCCTAAATTTTAAGTGATTTGGGCACACGGCTCCTTTCCCCATCCCCAGCCGTGCTCTATCCCATGGGATTTGGATGCTCCTGCCCACCCCAGGGGCTGACGAGGGTCTCACACCTGAAGCAGGTACGAGGAATCCCGCTGTGTATCCTGAGAGCCACCCCTTCAGACACATCCACAAGTGGGCACACCATCTCCACTCCAGAAGTTTCTTTAGCACAAAACAATCTGTAAGTAATTCAAACATCCCATTTCCCCCCCAAAAAACTACTCAGCATGGACATGTGTCGGGTCAGGAAGATAAAACCCAGTGCTGTCAGCGATTCAGAGCAAAGAATCCCCGCTGGAAGTTTGGACTTTCCAGCTCCGTGACAAGGCCTTTACAAACCCGGATATCCCTGGTCCCGAGCACCCATTTCACCGACAGGAAAGCCGAGGGGTCTCGCAGCATTCCCGGTGCACTGGGATCCAACCCAACTCCCGGGAGGCTCCGTCCCGCTACCGGGAGTGACTGCCAAGGCCTCGGAACAGTTTCCCTGGAGCTGGGGATGGTCCGGGAGCGGCTCCTCGCCCACATCAACAACACGGAGACGGCGAGGCAGCCGGGAATCAGCCAGACGAGGAACCCCCTTTCTTCCTGGATCGGGACTCGCAAACTCCAGGGTTATTTCTGAGCTCATGTTTCGCTGCCGACGGACCCGAGCCCTGCCCCGGCGGCCGCTCACGGCTGTCCCCCGCTCCCCTAAGAACGACCCCAGCCTGGACCGGGCAGCCGTCCGGATATCCCGGCGCTCCCAGGGGAAAACAAGTACCAAAAGGAGAATTATTTGTCCCGAAGTCGCCGGGACCAGGAAAATATCACTCCCCCGCCCCGGGGAGCCCCGAACCGCCGGGGTCAAGCCCCCGCCCGGCGGTGGCTCCGGCGCCGGGACAGGCGGGGGGGCTCCGCACCGGGAACGGGGCGGGGGCGGCCCCAGAGCGGCCGCGGAGCGGGGGAGCCCCCCTGGCCCCGGCCCCGCAGGCCCCCGCGCGACCCGCAGGCGAGACCCGCACCCCGAGACCCACCCTCGTACCCCGGAACGACCTCCGGGACCGAGCCCAGGGCCCGCACCCCGAAACCGACACCGGGACCCGCCCCCGCCTCCCCCTGAGGCCGCGCCGAGACCCCGCGGGCGCCGCCGACGCCGCCCCAAGGCCCGGCCCCGCCAAAACTTTCCCGAGGCCGAGCGGGGGGGCCCGCCGTTACCTTCGAGAGGCTCCATGGGCGGCCTGGCGCGGCCCGGCCCGGAGCGGCCCCCGGGCCCTCCCGCCGCCGTCGCCGCCGCCGCCGCTGAGGCCGCTCCCGGGGCGGGGGGGGGGTAGGGTGGGGGGGGGAGGCGGAACGGAACGCGCCGCCCGGAACGCGCCGCCACCCCCGTTCCCGGCCGGAACGCTTTGGCGGGCGCACGCGGCCGTGCCGGGAGGGGCCAATGGCGGCGCGGGGACGGGCGCGGCCACGCCCCTCTGGGGCAGCGCTGCGCGTGCACGGGAGGGGGGCGGGCAGAGCGCCCCCTGGCGGCGTGACGGGGTGACCGAGATCCCCGAGAGCCCGGAAAGGGCGCGAGACCCCCGTGAGGGGCCCGGGACCCCCGTGAGGGGCCCGGGACCCCCGTGAGGGGACTGAGACCCCCGTGAGGGGCCCGGGACCCCCATGAGGGGACTGAGATCCCCGTGAGGGCTCTGGGATCCCCGTGAGGGGACTGAGACCCCCGTGAGGGGCCCGGGACCCCCGTGAGGGGACTGAGATCCCCATGAGGGCTCTGGGATCCCCGTGAGGGGCCTGAGACCCCCGTGAGGGGCCCGGGACCCCCGTGAGGGGACTGAGATCCCCGTGAGGGCTCTGGGATCCCCGTGAGGGGCCCGGGACCCCCATGAGAGGACTGAGATCCCCGTGAGGGGACTGAGACCCCTATGAGGGCTCTGGGACCCCCGTGAGGGGACTGAGATCCCTGTGAGGGGTCTGTGACCCCTGTGTGCAGCCTGAGACTCCCTGTATGGAGTCTGAGACCCTGTTGAGGGGCTTGAGACCCCTCTATGGGGTCGGTAACACTTTTTATGGGGCCTGAGACCCCGTTTAAGGGGTCTGTAATCCCTCCCACTGCGGGACCTGAGACCTCGGGAACCTCCTTCCGTGGGGTCTGTGCCCCCTGCGTGGGGCTGAAACACTGAGCCTGGAGGGTGAGGGGTCAGCACCCGCTCCCTGAGCCTGATTCCCATTGGGAATCGCTTTCCCTACCACGGAAAGCTTCCTGCTCCTCGCCCACGGCACGGGAACAATGGCAAGTGGGGCAGCAGCTGCAGAGCTGGTGGGACGGCCCGTCCCTCGGCCAAGGGCCTGGCATTCCCTGTGCTGAGGACCTGGAATTCCCTGTGCCGAGGGTCTGACATTCCCTGTGCCCATGGCCTGGCGTTCCCTGTGCTGTGGGTGCCCACGGAAGCACAAAATGTCCCAGGGCTGTGCCAGATGCAGGGGTCTGGTGGCCAAAGCAGGAGGCCGGTGATGCCACCAGCTGTGTCAGGATGTGCTGGCACAGCTGGCACAGCTCCCATGGAGCCATTGCTGGTGTATTTGCCCCCTGGTCCATCTCTCACTCAGCTTCCTTCTTCCTTCCTGGAGGAAACCTCCAGGTTTTCTCTTTTGAAAAACACAGGTGGACCGACCCTGTGCTGGAGCAGTGGCCAGTGGGGGCCGGGGGCTGCTGGGGCTGGTGGCAAACAGGCCACGTCATGCGCACAGCTCAGCTGATCCCGACGTTGAATCCATCCTTTGTGTTCTGCCAGGAACCTGCCCTTGTTTGTGTCCTGCACAAAGGGATTGTTTGTGTGTCCGGGCAGGGAAATGTCCAGCACAGAAAGGACGGGCCCGGGGTTTGTCTCTGCTGGCTGCACTGTTTGTCCACACAGTGGATCCTGCCCGGTGTCTCTGGTGCCCAGCAAGGGGCTGGAGTGGTTCCTGTTCTCCAGAGTGATCCCTGTGCTCCAGAGTGATCCCTGTGCTTTGATCCCTGTGCTTCAGAGTGATCCCTGTGCTCCAGAGTGATCCCTGTGCTCTGATCCCTGTGCTCTGGAGTGCTCCCCATTCTCCAGAGTGCTCGTTGTGCCCCAGAGTGATTCCTGTGCTCCGATCCCTGTTCTCCAGAGTGCTCCCTGCTCTCCAGAGTGCTCCCTGCCCATTCCATCTCACCCTATTCCCACCCTGCTCCTTCCAGAGCCATGGTAAGGGGTCAGCACAGTGTTAAACAGACATAAAATCCCATCTCATTCCTGACAGCTCCGGTCAGAACCATTCCCAGACCGAGTGAAAGGGTTTTGTTGTGAATTTAACCACTGAGAAGCCAGGGGAGGCCCTGGTGCCGCTGGTCCCTCCGGAGCCACATGCAGGGCAAGGAAATGGGGACAGGTACAACTGCTCCACACAGGACACCACAGGGACAGAGGGAGAGGGAGCTGGTCCCCCTCGAGCTTGGTGATTCACCCAGATTTGCTGGGGGACATTGGGATCACTTGGAAAAGGGCATAAAGAGGATCAGGGGTGGAGGGAGGGGATCAGGGTGGAGGAGCAGATGGCACTGGAGGAGGGAGGCCGGGATTTCTCATGGAAATCGTTTCACTAGTGAAGGCAGCTCCAAGAACAGAGCTCAGGGGTTGGGGACACAAGGTCCTGGCAGCTGAACTTGGGACCCATCCCTGGCTCTGGAACGATCGGTGAAGGTGACATTCAAGAGCCTCAGTAGTGAGTCAGGAAAGAGCTTTTCCAGCCTTAAACTCCACTTGACTTTCCCCTAAATCCCTCTGGAGCAGCCAATGAACATAACAGGGGATGCTGCTTCCAAAAGGATCCAGTTGGGCCCTTCAATGTTTATTTGGGTTTTGGTTTTTCTGTTTTGTTTTTTTTTTTTTTTTCCCCCTCTCTGCTAACAGGGAAAGCACAATTGCCTCGTAAAGCAATAACAAGGCGAGGTGAAGCCCCTCATGATTCCTTATCTCCAAAGCTGGAAACTCATCCAGGCCTTATTTTACTGCCAAGAGCCTCTTTTCACGGAGCGTTTTCCTGAGGAGATGCCTGGGACACAAGCGCTGTGTCAGAGTGGAAAACTCCCGTTCCCACATCACCCAGGAGGTGCTGGGTGATGTCCCAGGAAGCACAGGCTGCCGTGGCCATTTCTCCTTGGAATCAGGAGTGGAGATTCCATTGCTTTTGAAATAATCGACACCAAATTCGATCCCTTAAAATAGCAGTGCCATAATCCCGGACAATCCTATTGCCTCAACTTAGGGACCAACGTCTGTCCTCGTGCCGGGCCAGTGGTGACAGGCCCAGGGCAGTTATTGGTGAGGTTAAATCAGGGTTATTTACAGAAATTACACTTGAATAAATTCTTCAGGAAGGTTGTTCTTTCCAGCTTAAATAATTCCATGATTTCAACCACTCCCAGAACATGGAACTGTTCTCCCACCCCACCAATCAGCCTGTGGGGAATGAAAAGTGTAAAACTTCTGCAGAATAAAAGTTGTTCAAAATGTTTTACCTGCAAACCAGGGATAAACATCTGACCAAGAAGCCTCAGAGATTCGGTTTGTGATTCACTTCATTAAAATGGCACAAGGAGGAGTTTGTCTTCCCTAAGGACAAAGACAGATTTAAAGAGGAGATGACACCCTGGGTTTGGTTAGTTCACAAATAAAATCCAAAAGCATTTTTAAGGAAACTTGACAATAACTAAACCAGCACTTTAAAGACACCGTATCATTTAACAATAAGGCCAGAGAACAACCAAGTGTAATTAAATCCCAATTTTTTTGCCATTACTCTGTGTTTTCTTTGGCCAGGAGCACCCACACACTCCTTAAGGCATCAGTTTGGATAAGAGAAACAAAACCAGGCAAGAAATAAAAAATATAAGAAAGAAAATATTGGACTTGTATTTTTCTTGGTAAATCCCTATTTAAACCTTTGGAGTTTGTATGAAGATCCATACATGTGCAAAACTTCCCAGCCCCCAGGAAAGAAGACCCAAAGCGTTTGGAAGCGAAAAGTAAAATCCCGGCAGGAAATTGAAAGATTAAAGACGACAAAGGTGTCCGTCACTCTGAGAGGAAGTGGGGAGCCGCTTAATTGGAAGCTAAAGGCAGGACATAATCATGAATTAATTGTTATCCCCCGCTATAAATAGAGCTTTGGCAGCGGGGGAGTGCCTGGCCTCGGGTCAGCTCTGTCCCGCCGGGAATAGCAGCTAATCCCAGCGTCCTGCTCCCGGCGATTAGCGGGGCCGGGCTGGTCCCGGAGCATCAGCATCGCCCATCCCCGAGTTTCCAGGAGCAGCTTTGCCTCACGTTCAGTGAAACCGTGTCACGTCCTTTGTCTTTGGGGACCCTCGGGTGTGCCGAGCCTTCCTGGGGGCTTGGCGTGGGTCTGGGAGGAGTTGGGGATGGTTTGGAGCGAGTTTGGATAGACTTGGAGGGTGTTTGTGTGTGTTCGGGGTGGGCTTAGGTGGATTTGGTTTGTTTTAAGGTGGATTTAATGTGGGTCGGGATGGGTATGTGCCGTTCTAAGGTAGGTTTGGGTGGGTTTAAGCGCGTCTGGGCTGAGTCTAGATGGGTTGAGTCTCAAACTGCTCCGCCCTCCCGAGTCATTTCCACTGCTCGGGCTCCCTCGGGAAGGGAAGGACGGGCCCAGGCTGCGGAACGCCGGGAGCGGCCGCTGCCGGACTACAGCTCCCAGCAGGCGCTGGGGCCGGGCGGGGCCGAAGCGGGGCCGAAGCGGGGCCGAAGCGGGGCCGCAGCGGGGCCGAAGCGGGGCCGAAGCGGGGCCGAAGCGGGTCAGGGACTCCCCGGTAGTGGAGCATCCCCGCCAAGATGAACGCGGTGCTCGCGGTCCGGCAGTACGTGTCCAAGATGATCGAGGACAGCGGCCCCGGCATGAAGGTGCTGCTGATGGACCGGGAGACGGTGAGCGGCGGGGCCGGGAGCGCGGAGGGCGGCGGCGCCGGGAGCCGGGGCCCGGGGCCGCCGTGACGGGCGGTGTCACCCTGCCGCCCTCAGACCGGTGCCGTGAGCGTGGTGTACACCCAGTCCGAGATCCTGCAGAGAGAGGTTTATCTCTTCGAGCGCCTCGACTCGCCCAACAGGGAGCCCATGAAGCACCTCAAGGCCATCTGCTTCCTGCGGCCCACCAAGGTACAGAGCAGAGCGGGAGGAAACGGCCTCAGATCGTGCTGGGGAGGTTTAGGTTGGATATTCAGGGAAATTCCTACATGGAAAGGGTTGTACAGCCCTGGCACAGGACAGTGGTGGAGCCGCTGTCCCTGGGATTGTTCAAATCCGTGTGGATGTGGCAGTTGCGAACGGGGGTCGGTGGTGGCCTTGGCAGTGCTGGGAGAACAGCTGGACACCAAGATCTCAGAGGCTTTTCCAACCCTAGTGATTCCATGACTCCGTATTCCTTAACTCTGCCCTCCCTGGTGCTGTTCCCATCCAGGAGAACGTGGAGCTCCTGGTGCAGGAGCTGCGAAGGCCCAAGTACAGCGTCTACTTCATCTGTGAGTATGAAGAGTCCAGGGGTCCTGGAGGTCCATAAATCTGGAACGGGCTCTGCATGCCAGCGTGGATGGGACAAGGCTCCACACCTCAGTGCAGCTCACACGACACCTTCCCGTGCTGGGTGTATCAGGCTGGGTGTATCAGGACAAAGGGGCTTCCCATTTGTCCTGCTCATGCCACGGAACGTTCCATGAGTTTGGGAATGAAGCAGAATGACTCCAGCTGGTTTGGGGTTGAAGTCCAGTCCTCCAGAGCAGGAATTAGTCAGTAGGATCCCAGGAACTGGGTGAAGTGGCCTCTAGATGTCATTGTGGCTCTGCAGGATGCAGCAGGCGCTGGGGAGATGGACAGGGACTGAGTTCAGAGCATCCCTGGGAGGTGGCTCAGAATCCCAACTCCTGCAGGGGCAGGGTTAGAGGGTCACTGTGGGATCTGCTCCCGCTCTGGAGCGGATCAGACTATGCTGTCCCACAGGAGCCCCACTGTCCCTTCCCTGTTTCCTCCCAGATTTCAGCAACGTCATCAGCAAGAGCGATGTGAAGGCCTTGGCCGAGGCCGATGAGCAAGAGGTCGTGGCTGAAGTCCAGGTGAAGTTTGGATGTTTTAGGAAGCTCTAAACCCAAAAGCAAAGGGAAGGTCCAGGCTGCCAGACACTTGGGAGCAGGAGGGCTGTTGTTCCCAACTGGCACATGACAGGCCTGGCTGGGAGGAGGGATGGACACAAATGTGGGATGAGGAGGTAAAAGACAGGAAAGGTCCCGTTTCTCTGTGCCCCGTGCTCTCAGAGCTGCTGCTCTTCTTGGTGTCTCACAAGTTCAAATTCATGTGGATGTGGCACGTGGGAACGTGGGTTAGTGGTGGCCTTGGCAGTGCTGGAGGGATGGTTGGACTCGATGGTCTGAAAGGGTTTTTCCAAAGTCAGTAATTCCGTGATTCCATGTTTGTGGTGCTGATGAGGAGCTGGGCACTGGAGCAGTGCAAATGGGAGGGGAGTTGTCAGCGGGGTTGGAGGGGTTTGGGGTGGAGGAAGGAACAATGCTCAGAGCCGTGTCCAGGGGGTGCTTGGGGCTGGGTGGGCAGCGCTGGCACACGGCTCTGGCTGGGCTCAGGGTTACACACACACTGTCCTGCTCCCTTCCCCAGGAGTTCTACGGCGACTACATTGCAGTGAACCCACACGTCTTCTCCCTCAACCTCCTGGGCTGCTGTCGGGTAGGAATGTGGCGAGTTCTCCTTGCACTGGGTAATGCTTATCCCTAATAAACCCCGGCCATGGGGGGCTGCCGGAGGGGCCACATGAGGGGAATGGGCCTTGGCAAGGAGAGGAACACCGGGGAGTTCAGGTTCAGCCTCTGGGTAGCTGCTGCTCCAGTGCAGCTGTGCTTTCCCGTGAGAGTTGAGGACTTAGAAGCAAGGATTTGGGGAAGTTTGGGTGCATCCCTGTGAGGTGCAGCCTTTCGTTCCAGGGCCGCAGCTGGGACCCGGCTCAGCTCACCAGGACAACGCAGGGGCTCACTGCTCTGCTCCTGTCCCTGAAGAAGTGCCCCATGATCCGGTACCAGCTCTCCTCGGAGCCGGCCAAGCGCTTGGCCGAGTGCGTGAAGGTGAGAGGAACGCACAGCACAATCCCTTTGGGATAAGTTCAGTCTTGGTTAGTTCTCTACATGTGGATCCACTGGAGGGAAACACCTTTTTTCAGTCAATTCCTGTCAATTCCATCATTTACTTGGGGGCCCAGCACTGGGCAGGTGATGTCCCACTCTGCTCCCAGAACAGCAGCTGGAGCACAGCATTCCTGGGAGCAGCGTCCCGGTTCCCTGGAGCCTTCAGCTCCTTCCTGGCAGCGCAGACAAAGCAGCACAGTTGGGGCTTCACCCAACTTCCCTCTGTGCCTTAAGTCCACACCGAGAGGGAGCCTTTTCCAGCAGTCCAAGCGGGATTTTTCCCGTTTCTCCACAGCAAGTGATCACGAAGGAGTACGAGCTGTTTGATTTCCGGCGCACCGAGGTCCCTCCCCTGCTCCTCATCCTGGACCGGTCAGACGATGCCATCACCCCCCTCCTGAACCAGGTGAGTCTCACCCAGGTGTGCCAGGCTGGGGCAGGGGTGAGAGTCCTGCAGCAGCTGGAGTTTTACCCTTGGCAGGTCATGGGTTGGATGTAGGAGAGAAATGTGTTACTTCCCAGCCCCAATCCCTGCAAAATCCCTCTTTTATCCCCTGGCTAGGTTTTCCAGACCTGAGTGGGGGTTTGTTTGTGCTGGCTTCGGTGGCAGATGGACCCAGCACGTTGGAAAACGGGGCCACTGGCACTTCCATGTGGCTCCTGGAGCCCCAGTGCTTTGCAGGGCCTTTCCCAGGCGTTGTTTGTCGGGCTGTGGGCAGCACATGGCTGTGGAGTGACCTTGCCCTGCTGAGTCGCCCTCTGTTATCGACGGCTGCTGGATTTGCTGGGAGCTGTTTGGTTTATTTGTTCCATGCTGTGCTGCAGATCCTGGCAGGATCTGATGGTCTCCCTTCATTTCTGTGGGGTTCCCTTGGATCCTGGGGATCAGGAGCTGCACCTGGGCGGGATCAGCAGCCCCAGAGCTGCTGTAACACCGGTTCTGCAGGAGCTGGAGGTGACATCTGTGTCACGGAGGGGTGTGGCTGTCACAGCCCGGCTCACACCTGGCTTGTGGTGTTTAGGACTGTGCTCAGCATCGGGCGTTATCCTGCTGTTTCGGGATTTCCTGTCCCAAAGAGATTCCCAGGGATGTAAATGGAGTGTTAGGCATGGCAAGGCTCTGATCAGCTGTCACTGTTCTCTCTGGGTTATTATTAGACTTCTCAGGATAAAAATAGAAACTCCTGATATGCAGAAATGCTCCTGCCAGTGGAGCATGAAGGGAATTCTGCAGTGGAACTGTGGGACCTCTCCCTGCCTGGGCAGAAAGTTGGGGGTTTTGGTGGCCAACAAAGGTGTTAGAACAGGCATGTTAATCCCCATCCCTCTTCAGCCTCTTTTGAAGGTACCTGCAGGAATTCCTGATCTGGTGGGAGGTGTCCCTGCCACGAACAGGATGGGTTTAATGTCCTTTCCAACCCAAACCTTCCCGTGGTGGTTCTGGAATGGCCCTGGCTGGTTTGAGGGACACACTCCCGGACTCTGCTCTGTGTCCTGGGGTAGCAGGAGCAGCTCTGGCTGGCTTCAGCTGAAGTCCACTGATTTCCCAGCGCTGTGTCTCAACAAGGTCATGCCTTTGCCTTCCTCTGTCCCCTGGCAGTGGACGTACCAGGCCATGGTCCACGAGCTGCTGGGGATCAACAACAACCGCATCGACCTGTCCCGCGTGCCGGGGATCAGCAAGGACCTGCGCGAGGTCGTCCTGTCGGCCGAGAACGATGAGTTCTATGCCAACGTAGGTGTCCCGGGGGGGCTTCAGCAGCACCCAAATCTGGGGGGTTTGCCACGGGAAAGGAGCTTCCCGATGACTTTGAGCCTCAGGGTGGGGATGTGCTGTTTGTGCAGCACCGGTGACATTTGATCAGAGAGGTAACGTGCCCCGTTTGTAGTTTGATTTCAAACCCTGCTGCCGATTTTGGGGGGGATGGAGCCACCTTCTCCCAGCTGCTCGAGGTTCTTCCTTGGTCAAGGCTCTCTCAAGTGAGTTTCCCTCTGCTTCCCATTTTTTTTCCACACAGAACATGTACCTGAACTTTGCCGAGATTGGCACCAACATCAAGAACTTGATGGAGGATTTCCAGAGGAGGAAGCCAAAGGAGCAGCAGAAGCTGGAGTCCATCGCAGACATGAAGGTAAGGACAAAGTCCATCCCAGCTGTGTCCCATCCTTTAACGTTAGGAGTAAATAAAAAGTACATCCCTCCCAGAAACCTCCTGTGGGCTTTTAGGATCAAGGCATCTGATCCTCTGCACACCTGCACAGGGCTTGGATTGCTGGGAATTTGTACATTTTATGGCTGGCTGCACCCACCTTCTATCTCCTGCTTTTCCCTGGAAGCACCTACTGCCTCAGTTTCCCCATCGCAGGCCTTTGTGGAGAACTACCCTCAGTTCAAGAAGATGTCGGGCACGGTGTCCAAGCACGTGACAGTGGTGGGGGAACTGTCCCGGCTGGTGGCAGAGAGGAACCTGCTGGAGGTGTCAGAGGTGGAGCAGGAGCTGGCCTGCCAGAGTGACCATTCCAGTGCTCTCCAGGTACTCATCCTGCCTCTGAGTCGGGCGGGGTTTCATCCCATCACTCCCTTGGGAGCGGGGATTTGACGCTGGGAAGCAGTGGGAGCTCTGTGTGTGGATACCCTGTGGGGAGGGACACTGGATGTGGAATTGCTGCTCAGTGCTCGGCTCAGATGGGAATGAGTCATCGTTAATAACTGGCTTGAGGAGCATCTTTGCAAATCCTGTCCTTGCATCCCGCAATCCAACATTCTTTCATTATATTCAGCCAGTTGGCTTCTGGCAGGCATCGGGAGAAAACAACCTCAGACACCGTGCAGGAGCTGATGTGTTCGTTGGGCAGGAGAAGAGCTGGAATCCTTGGAATTGTCTTTACGTTTTTTTTTTTAAGAAATACCACTGGAAAATCTCTTAGATCCAAGATTTCTTTGGCAGAGTGGCCTGGAAATGCTGGAGAGAGGCTTTGTGACAGCTGAACCCCTTGTGCCATGACAGGAGCAGGGTCTGGCAGAGTCAGTGGTGATGGATTCGAGCTGGTGTTCAACAGCAGCTTGGGGATGGGGATGGGGCTGGCTCAGAGCAGGGTTGAAGCAGCCACTCCTGAGAAGTGATTCCTTGATTTTCAGTAGCAGAGGGGGAATTCCCAATATTTAACAGACCCTTTCATGGCACTGGGGAAGCAGAGGGCCTGGGAAGTGAGGGAAAGCATCTCCAGCAGGTTTGAGATCAGTTTCTTCCCCACATCTGTGACTCTGAACTCCAGGTGGGGGCCGAGGGGATGACACTGGACTGTCCCCAGGGGTGGAATGTGCTCCCATCCCCTGGGCTGATGCTTCCCTATGGACCAGTGAGGGTAGGGATGGGATTCCATAGCTGGTGTCTGGCAGGATTTACGTGGCTGAATATGGAACTGGGAATGCAGCCAGAAATGTGTTTGCTGGAAGCAGCCTCTGAGGTCCTCATGCTGTATCACTGTCTCCAGCTCAGGTTGTTGCAGTTTAAAAGTCAAATATTCCCAGTCTGCTCCCTCCCTGCACCACAAGCCGTGATTTTTCATGGAACATTTACAGCTCAGAGCCGGTGCCAGGTGAATCCTGTTGTTCCTGGGGTCACCTTGGTCCTGCTCTACAGTGTTTCCTGCAGTTTGAGAGCAGAAATGCTGCCTCAGTTTCCTTCCAGCCCTGTGCCTGAAGAACCCTGTTGAATTTCCAGTGACTGAGGCCACTGGAAGATATGCAACAGCTTGGAAGTAAATGGAAATCCCTGTAAGTGGGATCTTTGTCCCTGCAGCCACCCTGCCCTGCCCAATGGCAGTGAGAGGGGCAAGGCCACGGCACAAGAAGCAGGAGCCAGAGCCTAGAATAAGGGTGGAATTGTTCTCCCCTGATGTCACTTCAGGGATTGTTGGATCTCTGATGGCCTTGGGCCTCCCAGTCCAGGACATTTGGGTTCTTCCTCCCCTGGGCTCTCATTAACCCTGACACAGAGCATGGGAGCTGAATGGGAGGGTTGGAATCCCGGCTCCTCCCATGGACAATGGCTGTTCTGTTCTCTGCTTCCCGCTGGTCCTGGCACTGCCAGCACAGGAACCTCCCTGGGGCTCCGGCCCTCCCCTCACAGGTGAATTCCTGACCTTGAATGGTGAAATTCCTCTTGATCCTCCCCACAGCCAGGATTTTATGTGGTTTTGTCCCTAGTCAGCATTTGTCAAATAGATTCCAGCAAACATCTGGGGCAGGGTGATGAATCCAGCAGCAGATCAGGAGTGATAACAGATCCCTGCTCTTCCCTGTAGTTGGGATCTCTCTTTCCATGCTTTAATTCCTTCCCTCCTTTGCTTCCAAATGTGCGCTTTGTTCCTCCACGTCTCACATCCAAAGGTTTGCTGAGACTTTGATGCCTCTGCCTTGCACCTTCCAAAAAGGAAATGGAGTTGGAGGCATTGCCTGAGGGGTTTTTTTGAGCCAGTATAGTGGTGGAAGCTGTGGGGTGGCTCTGCTCAAGCTGAAAAGACCCAGGCAGAGCTTGGAGGTGTCTGAAGGTGCCTGTGCACAACTTCCCCTTTCTGCAGCACCACAAGGGGCTCAGGACCCATCAGAGGCGGGTTGTGAATTCCCACCTCGATGGAAAGACCCCAAAACCAACTTGTACTCCAGTAAATCCACCTGTGGAACACCTGAGGAGCCGGGCTGCGGGGTTTATGCCGCAGCTGGATTGTTGCATTGTTGGACACCAGTCTGATCAGCCACAGCGCTAAGTGACTGACAAACGACCGATCAGACGGTGACGCCAACGAAGGCAGTCCGCCTCTAGTGTCCCTCAGGCTGTGGGCACCGGAGCGGTCCCTGAGGCGCCGCGTGTCCCCGCAGAGCGTGCGGCGGCTGCTGCAGAGCCCGCGGGTGTCGGAGCTGGACGCGGCACGGTTGGTGATGCTCTACGCGCTGCGCTACGAACGCCACGGCAGCAGCGGCCTCCCGGCGCTGCTGGAGGAGCTGCGCGGCCGCGGCGGCACCGACAGGTACCGCAAGGTAACCCCGGGGTGGGACAGGGTGACCCCAGGGTGGGACAGGTACAGCAAGGTGACCCCGGGGTGGGACAGGGTGACCCTGGGGTGGGACAGGTACTGCAAGGTGACCCTGGGGTGGGACAGGATGACCCCGGGGTGGGACAGATACCTAAAGGTGACCCTGGGGTGGGACAGGATGACCCCGGGGTGGGACAGATACCTAAAGGTGACCCCGGGGTGGGACAGGTACCTAAAGGTGACCCCGGGGTGGGACAGGGTGACCCCAGCGTGGGACAGGTACAGCAAGGTAACCCTGGGGTGGGACAGGGTGGGGTAGCCCCCATGTCCCACAGGATGAAGGAATCGCTGCTCTTTTGAGGTGAAATCTCCAAGCTCTGGGTCAGCCCAGCACTGTGTTGTTGCACAGAGCTGTTGAAGTTGGCTGGGACCTGTGGGTGTGGGTTTAAGTGTTTTTTTTAATAAGTGACTCGATTTCCGTGTCCTAAATCAGTGATGTTGGGGGGTTGAATTCCAGAGGTCCCTTCCACTCCTATCCAGTCCGTGATTCTGTGATATTATGAAGGATTTAAAAACGAAGGGATGGCAGGAGCCTGCTGGGAGGGGAGTGTGGCACGTACATGGGCCTGGGATGTGCTTCCTCTCTTCTTTTCCTCCTCCACTTTCCCCGGCTTCTGCAGCACAGGCAGTGGCTGCAGCGAAGGGCTGGGGATGGAGAGGAGCTGGCAGGGAGGGAACAGGCGGCAGTGCCAGGAGCAGCTGGGGAGGAGGTGGAGGAGCGGGATGATGTCACCTCGTGTGGAGGAGCTGATGTCGCTGCTGCAGGCGATGGAGATGAAGCCTCTCCTCAAGCAGGAGGGTCGGGGCGGGCTGGGGGATGTGGGGATGCTGCTGCTCTGCCCCCTCACCTCCACGTGCAGTTCCATTGGGATCACCTCCGTGGCTCCTTGTCCCCGTTCCACACCTCCATGAGGTGTCTGCGGTGGCTTCTCACCGGAGCCTGGAAGGAGCTCCCAGGCTGACAGGGCTCCTGCGCTCTCCCTGCACAGCTGGTGTCCGCCGTGGTGGAGTATGGAGGGAAGCGGGCCCGAGGCAGTGACCTGTTCAGCCCCAAGGATGCTGTGGCCATCACCAAGCAGTTCCTCAAAGGCCTGAAGGTACCGAGCTGCCTTGGGGAAACGGGGCCAGGCTCAACCAAAACTACAGCCCGGAGGAGGAGCAGGGCTGGCGGGAATGCTGTGGGCTGCTGGCTCAGGACTGGGGTTTCACAGAGAGGGCAGTGGCTTCAGGGCCTGATTCCACTGAGAACAACGGGAATGAGCTGCTGGAGAGCTTCTTAATCCCAAATTCAGGGGTGTACCTGCTGTGCCTCTGCTGATCCTCTTTACTTGCTGGGCCACTTCCTAAAGAGCTTCTCTCCGGCTGCAGGGCATCGAGAACGTGTACACCCAGCACCAGCCCCTGCTCCAGGAAACCCTGGACCAGCTCATCAAGGGAAAGCTCAAGGACAGCCAGTATCCCTACCTGGGCCCCAACACACTCCGGGACAGGTACACGGGGCCTTGGGGACAGAGCCTGGGACACACTGGCTGGCACTGGGACATCCCTGGTGTCCCTGTCCCCACAGCAGGGTTGGACTGATGATGAACAGAACTGGGGCTTGGCACAGAAATCTCTTGGATGTGGAGGTCTCGTGTCCCCAAGAATGTTCCCTGGAGCAGGAGTGGGATATGTCTCATCCTGGCTCGCCTTGCTGGCTCAGACGTGCCATTCCCGTTGGGATGCTCCGGTGAAGGATGAAGCCCTCGCTCATCAGAGCTGGCTCTGTGGTGGCTGTGCCATCTGGTGTTTGGGGGCTGCCAAAAATAGTCCAAGTGCAGCTCTCCTGCCTGAGCCAGTACTGCTCCCAATGGAAATGGGATCCTGCTGGCGAGGGTCATGCAGCCCTAACCCAGGCTCTGAGGAGCGCACAGGCTTTGGGTGGTTAGTGGTGATACAGATCACGTTGGGAAAGGACTGCACTCACCTTTTCCATGCGTTTTCCCTGCTTTCCCACATCCCCTTGGGCAGAGAGGAAATGGAGTGGGGATCCATGGAAATCTAGTGGCCAACGTGCTCCCTCTGTGCCTGTGTCCCAACCAGGCAGAAGCAGCTTTTCTCCGGGTCATGCAGTGATCCAAGAAAGAAATCCTGGGTGTTGATCCTTCAGGGGACTGGGAGGATGGTTATGGGAGAGGGAAGGAGCAGCTCATGTGAAAGCAGGACGTGCACAGCACACCTGAGTTTGTGTTGGGATGGAGGAAGGCGCTTCCCTCCTTTCCTCCTCTTCCTCTTGCTTGGCTTCTCTCTACCATCCCACATTTCCCTGCTGGCTGGGAAATGTCCCCTCAGGTGAACCGAGGCACAAATCCTGGCGCTTCCTGATCAGTCACAAGCACGAGCTGCCCCGAGCCTGGGAGCTCCCGAGGCAGCGCCGTGTCCTTGCCTGACTCCAGAATCGATCCTGATTTCCCAGCCCCAGCAGATCATGCATTAAACATGGGCGTGTGGATCCACAGGGCTCGGGGTGGTGCTGCTGGAGGCTGCTCAGGGCTGTGGATGAAAGTTCAGGGGAGGTTTTGGGGCATTCAGTGGGTTGTTTTCAGCTCTGAGCCCAGCATGTCACAGGGATGAGGGAGGGTCTGGAGTAGTTGCCCTCTGCATCATGGATTGCTGCCTCCAAGGCACAGGATTTATCCTGGGCTTTGTCTGAACCCAACTCAATATTTGTGGCTGCTCCATCCCGGTGTCCAAGGCCAGGTTGGGCAGGGTTTAGATCCTGCTCTGGTGGAAAGTGTCCCTGCTGTGAACGAGATGAGCTTTTAGGTCCCTTCAACCCAAACCATTCCATGATTTGTGCCTTTATCCCAGGCCTCAGGACATCATCGTGTTCCTCATCGGAGGGGCCACCTACGAGGAGGCTCTGGCTGTGTTCAACCTGAACCGCTCCAACCCCGGTGTCCGCATCGTCCTGGGTGGCACCACCATCCACAACACCAGGAGGTAAAACCCACCTCTGCAGATCCTGCCTGGCAGGGCAGGAATTTGGGATGCCTGTGGGATCCCCACGTGGAAATGGGTGTCACTGCCCCGGATCCAGCTCTGCTCATGGTGGCTGGAGGTTTAATTTGCCTTTCCATGAGTTGTTCTAGTCCAGAGCAGCACATGGGAACTCAGCACTGAATGAACCTGCAGCTGCTTTGCTGAAGGTGGGCAAAGATTCCTGTCAGTATGGAAATCCCAGTGGGGAATGTCTGGTTTATAAATACAAATAACTTTTCCTGAACCCAAATTACTCACTTTGGGTGCAGGAAGGAATTGAGGCCATGGTGGGAATTGCTTCCCATCGGCACAGCTTGCTGCTGACCAGGCAGGAGAGCAGGAATTCGCTCCAGATTCCCAGTGCTCAGTGTGGGATGGTGGGAAAATCCTGAGCTGCTGCTGAAGCTTAGGATCTGCAGCTCCACCATTGGCTCCACTTGGATTGGTGCTGCTACGAGCCACCAGGGCTGCTTTGGGCTCTGCTGCTGTGCAGTCCCTGAATTATTTACAGAAGAACTGGGATTCTGTATCCAAATTTGCATTTCAAAGAATGTAGCGGGCAAAAAAAAAAATTCAAAAATGCTGGTGCTTTGGAAGGGCTGGATGTGGCTGGGTCCTGCCTGGGGAGGACAGCAAAGGTCCTATTCTGAAACAGCCCTGTCCCAAATGATCCATTTTCCCTTGGATAAAGTTTCCCTGAGGATGCAAGGACAATAAAACCGTCTCCTGTCCCGTTGTCCACCATTCCAGCACAGTGCCCCAGGATCAGGGATATCTCAGCACATCTGTGAGGTGTCTGATAACGAGGAAAGCCAGGTTTCAGTGTGTCCCCACCCCTCATGTAATCCATGGCCTCGCTGATTCCCGTGGGATTAGGGCAGATATGTCACCAGAAACAAGGAGATTTGGGTGTTAATGCTCCAAGCAGCCGTGTAAGCACCTAATCCTGCTTCCATTGTTCTTATTCCCTGCTGGAACTGGGACCAACATCTGTGGGCCCAGAGGGGTGGCCCGAAGGGTGGAGAATCCGCTCTGCTCCCAGGGATTCCAGTGCAATTCCACAGGGTTTGAGGAAAGGGTTACAAAGGGTCAATAATCGGATAAAAAGGGTTGCCAGGAACATCTGGTGCTGGGGCTGACTCATCCTGGGCAGGTTGAGAACCTGCTGGGATTAATCCCAGGATGTGGGGCCTGACCCAGTTACCCAGTTACGGCTGCAGTGGCAGCACTGGATCCTCCTGGGGACCCTCCTCACTCCACGAGGTTCATTTCTCCTGGGAATTCCATCTCCAGGCTCTGGGTGGGTGGAGCAGCTGTGGAGGTACCTGCAGATGACCGTGCTGGGTCCTGCAAGATCTGCAGGGTCCTTGGAACAGCAGCCTCATGAGGGGGGATTTGTGCTGGGGTGCAGCTCATCCCTGGAGGCCAGGTGGGAGTTTGGCTCTTGCCTCCAGTCATTCCAGACTGGGAATGTGCTCAGAGAGTGCCAAGGGAGCCTGAGGTGTTACAGGTCACAGGCACGACCTGCTCCAGACAGCACAGAACCAGGAGACCCTAAAAACGCCAGTCATTCCCTGCCAGAGCTCAGTTCTGCCTGGTTCTAGTGCCTAAAAATAACCTGGAGGAGGGAGAGATCAGGCTGGAACACAAAGGCAGGTGCCAGAGCCTGTGCCAGAGCTGGTGCCACCGTGGGCAGTGCCCTGGCTGTGCCCCCTCCCAGCTGCGTCCAGTGGGACTCAGAGCTGGGTGTTGCTGCAGGGTTTTGCAGGGGATTTTAGGGTTTTACTATTTTTCAAACCCCTCAAGATTCACAACCTGGGCAGGAAGAGCTGCTCCAGCCCCAGTTTAGGGGAATCCCATTTCTGTAGGATTTGTGGCATATCTTGTTTTCATATTTCTTTATCTTTTGGGGTGTTTTTTTGTTGTTTTTTTTTTTTTTTTTAAACATTGCTGTTGCGATCACCTGATCAGCACATTGAGGGATGAGTCAGCCTGGGAATGGCCGTGGTGTCTCACTGCCAGAGGAACCATCCTCTGGCAGCATCCTTCCGGCCGGGAGCATTCCTGGCTTTGGGAGCTGCTCCCGGCCCTGGGTGGGTGATGCCAGCGGGCCTGAGGCTTGTGCTGGGAACAGTCACAGCCCTTCTGGCCTTGGACACCTCTCAGACAAGTATCAGGGTGCCGTGAGCAGATCTCTGGCCCTTGTCACACTGACCTGAACCTTTCCTGGCAGCTTCCTGGAGGAGGTCACAGCCGCAGGATTCCGCGGTCGAAGCGCCGACAGCTCCCAAGCCCCACCAAGGTCCAGCAGCCGACGGTGAATCCTGAAGGAATGAGCAGTTTTTTGCACGTTCGGAGCTTTCCCAGAGCAGAGCAGAGCAGAGCAGGATGTTCCTGCCCTGCAGCCAGAGCTTCCCCTCCACACCCAGAACGGCAGCGAATGCTGGAGCTGGCACGAGCCCAAATGGCAAGGACGTGCCCCCACTGCAGCTCCTTGTTGTGCCCTCACAAACAGCTCCAGAAACCGGGATTGTCACCTGAGGAGGGCCTGGGAAAGCCCTTGAAGCCCTGCAGCTCCTGGCTCTTTCCTGGGACACAGCGGATGAGTCCCATGGGGAACCCAGCGCTGCTGCCCCGTGCTGGGGAGCAGCTGTGGGGGTGTGGCTGGTGGGCACAGGAGCCCTTTGCTCTGTTGTCTGTATATGTTGAATCCCATTAAATCCCCCACTTTGGCCGAATCTGTCTGCTAGATGCTTCCCACTTTCCCTTTCCCGATGCCACAAGGTGCAGTTACAGCCTGAGCCTCCTCGAGAGCTTTTGCTCCCCTCCAGGACCACACCAAAGAACCCACAAGTGCGTTTCCAGCTCTGCTCCCTGGCCTCTAATCAGTACTTGATTGGGAATTAACAAGCCAGATCAAATGAAATGAGCTCCTAAATCCCTGGGAATTATCTTGGCATCACAACTAAGTCCTGTTGATGGGGGAGAGAGCAAAGCCCTGCAGGGAGGAGGGGACCTGGCCCTGGGGGTCCTGGGCAGCTCCTGGGGGAAGAAGAGAGGAGAGAACACAACCTGTGCTGGGGGGTGGTTCTCTGCCCCCAGCTAGGGGTGGAACTGGGTGGACACCTGTACAGTGAATTTTTTGGTGAGTTTTGGGTTGTTGGGACAGGCAGAGCCACCGGTGAATTCCCCCTTACAGGTGACTCAGGTCTCTGAGAGCCTGGGACCTCAACAGAGGGGAGCTGAGTCACAGGAGGCAGAGGATCCTGGGCAGCCCCCTGCCCCATCCACTCCTCCAGCAGCCCCTTTCCCAGACACCAACGCTGTAATTATCGTCAGAGACACAGAAGAGCACGTGTCCTAATTAAACTCTGCTCGCCTTCCAGGCAGCAGCTTCACACTTGATATCCAGAGGCAAAATGCTGCGTGTGGGATGTTAAATACGGAAATAAACCAAGAGTTTGCTGATCTGCTCTGCAAGACGACGCGATTTTGGCAGCTGTTTATCGGGGATCGGCACAAGGAGCAGCTACAGCATGAGGGCCAGGGGTAGCAAAGGGACGATGTGAACATGAGACACACAAACAAACCTCGGAGAGAATTTTCATTCTGCTCACGGGGCTGGGGATGAGCAGCTGCCCAAACCATCTCAGCTGTCCCATCGGTGAGCAGCCTCCAGGCTCAGGCTCGCTGCTGGAAGCGCAGCCGCCTGTCCGCGGTACAGAAATGGGAGATGGGTTCCCTCCTCTCTCCTTCCTTCCATGTAAACTGTTGATGTTTGCAGCTCTGAATCACTCGGTCACATCCTTCACAGCGTGACTCACTGTCGCGCTGTCAGAGCAGCCGGAGGGTTCCAACTGCGGCTGAATCCCTGCTCCCGGGGACGGGGAGGTGTGTGCAGGTGCGTTACCTGCTGTGGTTTCGGGGCAACTTCCCTGGCACCAGAGGACGTTTTTGGGAAGAGCGTGGGCCCTGGATCCAAAGGACATGACAGAGCTGTCCTACTGCCACCAGCACTGTGCCATCTGGTATTGGCCATCAGCTCTGTGGGTCCTGGCCACCAAAACCAGGATGTGAGCAAGGACAAGTCTGGTCGGTAGGCAAAATGTCATGAAATAAACTGGCAGGTTCTGTGGTGTCCCAGGAATACACTGGGAGCTCTGGGCAGTGGCTCATCTGTCCCTCTGCCATCAGCCTGGACCAAGCTTTGGCCACGTGAGGTAAAAAGGGGAAACTGAGGCACGGAGATGGCAAATCCCGGTCCTGGGCTCCACGGAGTTCAGGGTTGCACAGGCACAGGATGAAAAGGCAACCCCTGGAATTTGGTGTAGAGAGTGACTTGTGTCTGTGCCAGGTATTCTCAGGTATCCAGTGCATCCACAGCTCATGGCAAAAAATAACAATGCTTAGAAATGGGATACAAACACTCACAGAGGCTCTGGGAATACTCCACTATCCAAGTACATCCCTAGGACTCTGTGTGCATTAATTCCAGAGTACTGGGGTGAAACTCCAACTTGAAATCAGGGGTGGGGAATGTTGTCCAGTGATGGGATGGACCATAAAGCTGGGATGGGATGGACACTGTCATTGGAAAGCTGATCCACTGATGGATGATGGATCAATCTATTTCTGGACAGAACCATTTTCTCCTTTCTCTACTTTTTCCCTCTACCTCACTCATTTCTGATCTGTGACCTCAGTCCCACACTCAGACTGTTCTGGACTTGCACAATATGAAGGAGACAGATAAAATAAGCCAAAAAAGGGCATATTTTAGAAGCTGAGCGTCGCCTCACTTTTGGAAGCCATGCTCTGAATCCAACCGAATCCCGGCCGTCAGACCCTCCGTGCTGGAAGCGACCCCTTCCCTCAACCCCCTCCCCAAGAAAATCTCCCAGCTTCTCTCTCCAAAGGAATTTCTTCACACTTTAGGGGAGAAAAACCCCTCCCAAAGTGCCACCCGGCTGCTTTTCCCTCTCCTAGGAAGTTTTCCCGGCGACCCATGACACCGCCGGGAAGGCGGCTGGACCCCGCCGGGGACACCAAGCGAGGCACGGCAGTCCCCGCGCCCGCTGCCCCCGTGTCCCCCCGGGTGAGTCAGAGAGACAAAGAAGAAAAAAACCCTCGTGGGCTGCGATTCGCCCCGTGCCGCGAACCCCGACGTCACGGCGGCGCGGCTATAGATGGAGCTCGGGAGCCCGGCGCAGCCCGGCGCAGCCCCCCGAGCTGCGGGATGGTGGCGGCGGGGGGGGACGCGGCGGAGGAGCTGGCGATGGCTCAGAGAGCCGGACCGGGCGCCGTGTAACGGGAGAGGGCCCTGAGACACGCGGGGAGAAGGCAGAGCGGATCGCGGGCGCAGCGCCGGGTGTTCCCCCGCACCAGGAGCCCCCTCTGCGACCGCCCCCCTCCCTCCCTCCCTCCCCCGCCCCAAATCGCCTCCGAGAGTATCAAGGAAGGATGAAAAAAAATAATTCTGCAAAAAGGGTGAGTAGACACTCGGTTCTTCGCCGGGGCAAGGCAGGGTGAGGGTGAGCTCCTGGGTGTTTTGGGGAGGTGGAGGGGGGTTTGTCTTTCCGGGGCCGGTTGTTCGCTTCGCATCTGCTTTCCCCCCGCAAAAAAAAAAAAAAAAAAAAAAAGCGCACGGACCCCGAAGCGGATCCAAAGAGACCCAAAGGCTGCGCCCGGCCCTGCTCCTGCCCCAGCGCCCCTCCTGCCTCCCGCAGCCGCCACAGACGACTGGGGGATGTAGGCAGGCAGTTTTCATCTTGGAACACAAGGAAACGATAAAATCCGGCCGCACCATCAATCCGTCGCTCTTCGCCGTGTTGTGTGCTGCACCCAGCGATGTCTCATCGCTGCCTGCAGAGACACCTCCGATATAAACCAACCATAGATTTCACCTCTTGGATTAATTGCTCATTTAAAAAAAGAAATAAATTAAAATAAAATTTAAAAAAAAAAGCTCCGAAATGCAATTTTCACCGCAGTAAGAAAACCCAGCTGGTTCAGATTCCGCCCATCCCCCTTCCCGTTCCCCTTTCCATGGGTAAATGCCCGCTGGATGAGGCGATAGAGACACCGGCCTGTCTTATATAACCGGGGAGGGAACCCTGCCCGCTCCTCGCAGCGTCCTCCCGGTGCTGCCGCTTCGTGCCCGCAGCACAAAAATCCCCGTGGAGTGACCCCGGGGAAGGACTCGGTCCCGGCGTCGGCGGAGACAGGGGCCGGAGGGAGGGGGAGACAAAAGTTGGGCAAAGAGAGAGGGGAGGGGGGAGAAAAGGAGCGTAAAACCAAGAATAATCCCGTTTTTCTCCCCCCATTTTCTTCCCTCTCGCTTTGTGTTAGGGGCACCAGGATGGAAACCAGCAACCTGTGCAGCCGGAGAAGGTCGGCTGGGTGCGGAAATTTTGCGGGAAAGGCATTTTTAGGGAAATCTGGAAAAACCGTTATGTGGTTCTGAAGGGAGATCAGCTTTACATCTCGGAGAAGGAGGTAGGATCGGTTTCAGTTTCCTTTCCCATCCCCCCTTCGTCTCTTTGCATATGAAAGGCGCAGCCCCGGCCCTTCCCAGCGCCCCTCCAGCGCCAGCCAGGCCGGGGAGGTTCCTCGGGGGTTTCTCCTCTCCCCGGGCTGGCGCCGGCGGGACCCGGCCGGGGTCGGGGTCGGTGTCGGCTCTGACAGCGATTCTCCCAGACAGCTCTGCTGGGAGACATTTTCCCGGCGTGGAGACACGAAAGGATTCACTTAGCGAGAGTTAAGCCCTCTTTCCGCCGCGGCGACAGCAATGCCGGCTCCCTTCTGTGCCTGTCGTCCGTCCTTGAGCCTAACACTGCCTTGTTCCCACCTGCTCGCTCTCTGTTTGGAAATAACTCCACTCTCGCAACTGGAATCCAGCCATTTACCGGTCGATCTCTTGTATTTTTCCCCGATGCCAAGAGGAGAACGGG
Source organism: Hirundo rustica (assembly GCF_015227805.2). NCBI lineage: Eukaryota > Metazoa > Chordata > Aves > Passeriformes > Hirundinidae > Hirundo > Hirundo rustica. Next base: position 1,365,442 of record NC_053478.1, read on the forward strand.
GAGATTTCACCCCGGCTCCACATCCTGTTGTAACTCGTGCCCCCTCCGCTGCCCCTCATCTCCTTGCTGGGCTTTGGGGTTTAACGTGTGGTGTTGACATCGGAGGTAATCGGATGTGACTGTCAGGCTGAGCCGGCACCTGGCTGTCCTTGCACGCCCCCCCCCTGTGCTTTTTGTCTCCATAAATCCATCAGGGAGAACTCCCCAGGCCAGAGCCCTCCTCCCTCCTGTCCCCTGTCACATCCCAGAGCGGCACTGGGCAGAGCGGTGCCCACAGCAGGCATGGGGTTGCTCCAGCTCAGGGAATTTGGGATAAAAAGCCTGGTCTCTCTGGGTTTCCCCCCTCACTGGAGGTAATTTCCTGACAGACCGTGGCTGGATGCCCGGCCTGGCTCTGTCAGCACCTGGAGAGAGGAAGGGACAATTTGATTTAAGGCTGGTTGAGCCATGGACATGGCACGGGCAGAGGGTCAGGGCTTGTTATGAAATGGCCTAAAAAGCGGACTGAATGCCCAGGCTGTGCTGAGCTGCTTGCTGGCATTCCAGAGCTTGTTCCCATCAACCTCCTGGCTGCTTCAGAGCCAGAGAGAAACACAGAACAGGCAATAGATGTCCAGGTAGCTACAGATCAAATCCAGGTGTGCTGGGAGCCCAAGAGAGGGATGAGGCTGGAGGAGCCACACGGAGCCTGTTCTGAACAAGAAGCTCTTGTGTTTGTGTTTCATAGGGGGGAAAAAACTCACAGCTGGGGCCCGAGGCAGTCCCCGGGCTCCGTGTGTGTGTGTGAGGGACCATAAATAACACGCAGCAGCCGCTGCTGAGGCTTTATATGGAAGAATCTGTGGCCGGCGGAGATGCGGTCGCAGAGATGACATCTGGCGCTGGTGTGTGCTGAGGTGACTCTGTGCTGGCCGTGGAGGTGACACGTGGTGCTGGTGTGCACCGAGGTGACTCGGTGCCCGTGGCACAGGGGGGTCTGGCATCCTGGGGGTCTCATTGTAGGGAATCCCGAGGGGTTCCTGGTGAGGTGTCCCAAGATTTCCTGCTCAGAGAGTCTCAATGCGTGGTGCGGGGTTTGATGCCAACCAGAGAATCAGCGCTTTGCAAAGCCAGGACCCCTTCCAGGCCCCAGGGAAGGCCCACGTGTGGCTCCAAGCTCTGCTGTTTCCTGGCAGCTTGTCTCATGCTCAGCAGCTGCTCCAGAGGTGCTTCTGCAGGTGAAGCCACATTCCCGGCTCTCCCCACCATCTCGGAGCAGAAAGGGTTAAATGCCAAGGCTCCTGGAAGCTCCTTGGCTCTGCCATGTGCTCATTAAACGAATTCTAACCAGACATTTATTTACTTTTGCCTGAATTTCTCCATCTGGGATGCAGGGCAATGAATCCCATCTCCCCAAAGCATGTGGGGAAGGGGAATTGTCTGTGCCACACCGGGATCCCTCGGGAACTCTGCTGGCTTGGGGCAGGTGTCGATGCTGCACGAAGAGACCTTGGAATAGAGCTGCTCAGAGCTGAGCATGGGCTGAGGTCTGGAATGGGGAGATTTCCGAAGTTCAAACTAAGAAAATCCCATCGATATCCACGCTGATCCCTCCTGGGAATCTGTGTGCTTTCCCAGTTGTCTGTCTAGGACTGGGCTTGCCGGTCAGAGAACCAGCCCTGATTATACAGTTTTGTCAGGAGAATTTGGGAATGCCTGATAGGAGCCTGGGCTTCTCCCTGGCAGAGCCAAGTCTGTAAGGAGAGGAAATGTAGTTTTTCAGCCCAGCTGATGTTAAATGCCTAACAGGGTGTCTGAGTTCTGCCCTTTGAAAGCTGTGGGACTGGTCTGACACCTCCCGAAATGGGAGCTTGAGGCTCCGGCCGTGCTCACTCTGCTCCCACACGGTTGCTGAACTCCGTGAACTCACACCAAAATCCTCGGTTATTCAGCGTTTGGTCATCGGCCAAAACCAGCTCTGTAGAGATGAGCTGCAGCGGGCTGAGCTCTGCTGAGCACACCACCACCTCCTTAGCTCGCTCTTGCATTCTTTCCCCTCGCTCTCCTCACGACGGTCCCTCCCCCCGGCACATTTCTGGGAATTGTTCCCTGTTCCTGGCCCGGCTTTGTCCCTGCCAGTGCCGCGGAGCCTGACACAGCCGGGCTCGGCACTTCCTCGCAGGAAGCCGGGGGCTGCCGGACAGCTCGAGTCCGGGTGACGAGGGGGATGAGGAAACGTTTCTCTTGAGCATTGCCTTGTTTGCTCCCAAAGCCATCGGCTCAATTAGCACAAGAGCACTCGAGGAGGTGCCTGTGCTCGGTTCCAGCTCGGCACAGCCGGCGAGGGGGCTGGCGGTGTGTTTGCAAACTCGGTTCTCTAATGCTCCGTGGGGTGTTTGCCCTCAGTGAGTGCCGCTGTACGCAGCACCGTGGGATTTTTGGGGAGGAATTCTTCCCTGTGAGGGTGGGGAGGTCCTGGCACGGGCTGCTCGGAGAAGCTGTGGTTGCCCCATCCCTGGAAGTGTCCAAGACCAGGTTGGATGGGGCTTGGAGCAATCTGGGCTAGTGGAAGGTGTCCCTGCCATGAATTAGATGAGCTCTAACAAGTCACAGTTCAGTGATTCTGTGGGTCCTGTGTCTCTGGTAGTGACTCCTTGGAGAAGGGACTGAAGCAGCCACGTCCTGCCACCATCCCCTCATCAGCTCCGAGCAGCGACCTGGCCATGACAGGGACTGGACAGTCCTTGTCACATGCATGGACATCCCTGTCCCAGTGACAGCCTGGCATCCGCCGGGTCTGCAGGAAGCTCTGGGCCTTGCTGAAGTAGAACTGCTCAGCTGGAGGAAGTGAAACTTCGGTCGCAGCCTGAAAGGGGAACTGTCTGTCCCAAAGCTGCCCATGTTTGGGTGTTTGGCTGCACTGAGAGTCTGGAGGTTTCTGGTTACATCCACTGAGTGTCCCGTGGGTGCCTTACACTGGGTGTCTTGTGATTTTCTGTACCTTCTGCATTTTTCCCACTGTGGCAGGGAACTGCTCAAGCAAAACCTCACCGAACATCCCAGGCTGGCGTGACCGAGCACCTACCCTGCCCCTCCGTGCATGGTTTGGCCCCAAAACACAGCCCTGACCTGAGTCCAGGAGGTTCAGAGTCACTGCAGTTGGCGAGGAAATTCAAACTCTAAGCAGTGAGACTCTCAAGGGTGGTTAATTAACCCAGGTCAGAAACCCTCTCATTGCAACGAGCCTTCCTATGGGACCTTTGGAAGCACAACCAGCTGTGACCCTCTGGGCAGGGGATTTGGGTGCTGTGGTTGGTGTTCTGACCCATTACGTGCCCACAGTCCCCCACATTTCGGGGCATAGGGAGTGCAGGGTGCCCCTGGGGCCAGCCCGGACGGGCAGCAGCTGCGAGGGAAGGAGTGCAAGGAATGCAGCTCCTCTCCTCGCATCCCAGCAGCGTCAGCAGTGTCAGCCTTGGCACAGGCAGTGACACCCTGAGCAGGGGCAGCTGCCAGGGGTGCGGGGCTGCAGAGAAACGTTCCCTGCTCTGGGGATGGGGGATGCTTCTGATTCCTTTTCTGTGCCTCAGTTTCCCTTCCCTCACCTGGCCACAGGTAGGAGCCAGGTGGAACCGTGGGGCAAGGTTGTTTTGCCTGCCTCGAATGGGTACAACTCAACAGCACTGCCAGCAGACAGCCAGGGCAGCACCTGCTGGGATTGATTCACCTTAATCCTTCCAATCCTGAGCTCCTCACAGGGCACAGAGAGCAGGACCCACCTGACCAGTGAGGCCCTGAGATCCCTCAATCCTTAAGCCCTTGGCAGCTGTAGGGAGAAGGAAAGATCTGCTGGAAACCTCCCAGGGAATGGTTTGGCCAAAATCAACCGTCAACCTCTTGCTTCATCCCTTCCTACTGAGAACTGAGACCAGGGCCGCTTCCTCCTGGGCACTGCCAGGGTGCTGGGACACATCCAGCCAAGTGCTCTTTGGAGAAGCCTGGAAGTTTTGATTTGTACAGCCCCTGTCTCACTGAGAACGTGGAGGAGGTGACACCCTGCAGGTTTGTCACCCACCTGCAATTAACACAGTGAGTGGTGACAGTGACACAGTGATTTCAGCTCTGTTGGCCACACGGTCCCAGAAGGCCTGTGGCTCCTCGGGAGCTGGTTTTATCCTGTTTTCATGTAGAATAACCTGAGTCCTTGGCCTCTCCTACCTCTGAGGCTGCTCTGAGCTGCCTCTCATGTCACCACCTCCCTCCTTCTGGCCTCAGGAGCTCCCACAAAGGAGCTGGCAAGAGCCTTTGGAGTTGTCTTTCACCTTCCTTCTCTCTAGTTTCTCTCTCCACACACTGAATACTGTTACATGAGCATGAGGGGGGGCTCAGCTGGCCATGCCCCTTGTGAGACACCCACTGTTCTTCCCGTGCCCCCTGGAATTCCTGTGCCACCACAGCCACCTGCTCCAGGCTGCTGCTGACCCTCTTCCCCCCAGGAATCCCACTGCGGATGTTGCTTCTTCCCAGTTTTAAGCATTTTATAACGGGTCATACACAGGGCCAGGATCCCCTGAGCATTTCCCAGTGCAGTGTCAGAGCCCTGGCTCCTGCCATTCCGAGGTGTTCAAAGGACAAGCTGCACCTGCAGGGTGTTTGTCTGAACCAAAGACAACTGCTCTGTCCTGCAGCCTCCTGGGGATACTCCTAGAGGAAGGAGGTTGAGTCCCCAGCTGGTCGAGCTCTGCAGGGGAAGGGGAGGGCTGGGGAAGCCCCGGTGACCCACATGAGCAAACATCTGGAGCAAGAGCTCTGGTCTCAGCCACAGAGCACAGCTGGGGGCTCGGAGGGGGATCGGCTTTTCCTGCTGCAAATGAGTCGGGCACAATTCAGCTGAGGTTCTTGGAAAGAGGTGGATTGCAGGATGGGAGCGGGAAGAGATCAAAGCCGATTAGCGGCGTGTAGGGAGGATGTGCAGCCAGACAGTCTCTGCTATCACACCCAGACACGGCGGATGTGTCACAAGCAGGAACCAGCTCCGGGCCATCAGGTATGGCAGTGCCAGTGATTGTCCTGTATCCTGGGACACATTAAGGAGCACAAGGATGAAGGGTAGAGGGGAACTGCTGTCATCAGGCAGGGCCAGATGGTCAGTTTATCCTGGTTAGGAAGCTGGTTTAGTCACCCTCTTTGATTAAATTCTATGGAAGAATCACGGGGAGTTCCTTCAGTGCTTCCCAAAACTGTGGAGGAAATGTATGAAATGGGGTGGAGTCCCTTCAGGAAATCCAAGGGCTCAGACCTCACCACCATCTGCCTTCCCAGCACCTGAGTTACACGCCCTCCACCGCCGCTGGTGCAGCCTGGCATGACTGGCTGGAGTCGGATTAAGCAGATGGAAGTGGATTTGATCCTGCTGCAGTGTCTGTTGATATGCAAACCCGAGCTGTCTCCCAGCCCAGTTTCCCAATTCCTCGTGTTTACCATGGAGGAGCAGAGCTTCCCTGCTGTAGGAGTGGGACTGAAGATGGTGCATTAGGAGAGCGATGAAGAGGAAGGGTTCAGACAGCTTTGCCATTTCCCCTTTGCTCCAAGTTTCCCCGAGGAATGGCACCATCAGATCAGCATCCAGACCCCTGTGTGCCCCTAGATCCCTGCCTGTCCCCCAGTGCAGCCACAGCCTCAGTGACCCTGCGCAAGCTCCACCTTTAATCTGAGCCTCTGTGGCACTGATCCATCCCCACGTACCTGTCACACCACAGCAGTGCAGAGTGTTGGGGAACGGACCTGGAGAATGGGAGATCTTGTAAAGTGCTCACTCAAGGACACTGAGAGCCTCGTGACAGCCTAGCAGCCCCTGCCCTGGGTGCTGGGTTCTGCCCACAGCCCCCTTCCAGGGCTGGGGCTCAGCGTCATGTCCACACTCTGGGTCTGGCCGTGTTTCCCCTGGAGCCAGCTGCCAGCACAGGGTAAGAAATAGGAAATGCTGATCCTTCTTCACTGCACCTCTTGCTCTGCTATCTACAGAGAATAATTGTCCCTCTGAACCAGGGACAAGAGCCCACCTTCTCCTGCACTTCTCACCTCCACCCAGCACACAGGGCCCTCTCCTTGTGGCCGGGGTAAATCCTGCACATTTTGAGGGTCCACAAGCAGGACTGCTGTGTCTGATCACACCTGCATGACTGTTCAGCCTGGCACCAGTAACTCTGGGGGTAGAAGAGGCAGGAATTAACCTGGCAAAGTGTGGTTTTCTTGCTGTCTTTTAAATATGCTCCCTCATTCCAGAAAAGACAAGTCGAAACCCTCATGTTGAAATCCTGGATGGCTGGAGCAGTAGAGCCTGGCATCTGCAAAGCTCTAATTTCCTTGCCGTTTTGCAGGTAAAAGATGAAAAAAACATCCAGGAAATGTTTGACCTGAGCGACTATGAGAAATGTGAAGAGCTCCGGAAGTCCAAAAGTAGAAGCAAAAAGAACCACAGCAAATTTACCCTCTCGCACTCCAGGCAGCCTGGAAACACGGTGTGTGGGGCTTGCCCAGATGCAGCCAGCCCAAGAGCCACTGGCTCCAGGGGTGGGCAGGGATGTGGATGGTGCTGGGGGATGCAGGGAAGGGAGGGATGTAGATGGTCCTGGGGTTTGCTGTGTGGGGCAAACAGGGTTGGAGGTTCAGCTCTGCTTTGCCTTTTCTGTAGAGGCCAGGGCCCATCTGTGTGAGTTCCAGCATTGACTTGAATTCCCTCTTTTGCAGGCACCAAATCTGATCTTCCTGGCTGTGAGTCCAGAAGAGAAAGAGTCCTGGATTAACGCCCTCAACTCTGCGATCACACGCGCTAAAAACCGGATCTTGGACGAGGTGAGCGGGATTCAGGCTGAGCCCCGGCTCCCGTGTCTTAGCCCGGGTGAAAGTCTGAGACTGCTGGGAACAGCCTTGTCACAAAGTGTCTCCAGCAGAGCTCCTCCTGCTCCTCAAGGGAAGTGTGAAAGTCCCAGTTACACAAAGCAGCTTCTGCCAGGAAAAATAACAGGGCAGCCCCAGTTCGGCCTCCTCCTGGGGTCACAGGGTGTGCTCAGAACGCCAGGTGAGCTGGCAGAGGCAGGTCAGGGTGAGCATTCCCACACAGTTTCCTTCAGTGTGAAGGAGAACCTACCTGGAGCAGGCTGTGGCCTTACTCCAGGGCTGACTCTCACATTAATGTTTCATGGCAACCCTTTCTCAGCTCAGACCTGTTTCAGATCTCCTGTTCACACTCGGCTTCCCACAGCGCCGTGGCGCTGCCAGGAGGCTCCTTCCTCTCCTGGATGGCGGCACAGAGCCTGTAGTGAAGGAAATCCAAGGTCAGACTATGGGAGAGGCTTTAGAGCAGGAAGCAGCACAGCAAACACCAGGAGAGATGGATTCCAGGAGAGTCTGTCACAGGAGCCTTTGCCAACAGGTTCAGTTGTCAGGAATGACTTGAGCAGATGTAATCCCATCACAGAACAGAGGGGAGAGATCAGGCGAACACGGGGTCACTTCCCAGGCTGGACTCCCACACCCCATTCCCTGCCAGTCTCCTCCTGCTTAGAGCTCCAGGAGCTGGGAATGGCCCGTGTTCCATGCTCACAGCCTGTGTCACCCTGCAGGTCACCGTTGAAGAGGACAGTTTCCTTGCCCATCCGACGCGTGACAGAGCCAAGATCCAGCACTCCCGGCGCCCTCCCACGCGGGGTCACCTCATGGCTGTGGTAGGTACAACCAAGCCCAGACACCTGCTTGGCTGAAATTCCCTGGAAGTGTTCTGTTTGTAAGTGCAAGGAGAGCTGGTGTTGGAGCTCCATCCTGGACTGAGAGTTGCCATAAGGACAGCTCTGGGTCGTCAGCTCTCATCCTCTGTCCCCATGAACCACTGCACTGTGCAAACCCAGACCCTGTCACTGAGTGAGGGAGCATTCCTCACTGTCCCTGTAGCGTGTGTATCCGCAGTGCAGAGACCCTTGGGAGCAGGGGCGGCCATTCTGGTGCCAACTCAGCTCTGCTTTCTGCTCCTCCAGGCATCTACCTCAACCTCCGACGGAATGCTGACCCTTGACCTGATCCAGGAGGAAGACGCCTCTCCGGAGGAGCACGGCACCTGCGAGGAGAGTTTCCGGGTGGATCTGGACAAGTCCGTGGCACACCTCACTGCCGGGCGGCGCCGCTCGGACTCGGAGAACACCAAGTCGTCGGAGAAAGGGCGGACGGGGAGCCTCCCGCGACAGGAGGTGACCTCGTGGGACAGAGCTGGGCAGCGCAAGGACTCCTTTGACAAAGGGACCATGTACACGCCGCAGGTCCCCAAAAAGCTCTCGCACTCAGAAAAGAATAAATGTGCCTCCATGGAAGAAATCCTGTCCCGACGGGACTCTTCCACGCACCGGGCTGTGCTGAGGAAGGGGCTGGAGGCTCATTTTGCCTCGGCAGAGCCGGAGCAGCTGTCCCGGATACAGGAACTGGTTGCACTGAAACTGGAAAAAACTCAGGAACTGCTGACGGAGGTGAAGGGCTACGGGGAAGGCAAGAGAAAGACCAAGGACTCCAACACCAGCACCACCATCACCACCACATCTTCTTCCTCATCATCTTCCAAGTCGGACTCTGAAAGGATTCTGCAGGAATCTGAGAGGCTGCTGGGGGAGGCTTCCTCCACCTGGAGCCAAGCCAAGAGGGTGCTGCAGGAGATCAAAGAGCTGAGGGACCTGTACAAACAGTTTGAGCTGCAGCAGTCAGACTCGAAGCCCAAACAGAGCTCACAGTCGCAGTTTAGGAAGAGCATGATGTGAAGGCAAGCCTTGGGATGGGAGGGAGGGACCGGGGAGGGCGGCCATCTGGTCTTTTTTTTTGGTTTTGGGTTTTTTTTTGTTTTTTTTAATTATTATTATTATTTGCAGTGTTCAAAAGAGTGAAAAGGTGCCTGTTCTCACCCAAAATTTGCTTCTCAAAGCTTGGACCCTTCCTTTTCTCCATCGCATCCCCTGATGAATCAACCCAGCGTTCCAATAAATCAGTTGCAGTTTATACCTCCTCTGTAAGAGCTCCCTTTGCACTGCAGGCCCCAGCTCCTGTCATGCCCCAAGGACAGGAGTCAGCACTGGTCACTGGTTCCCAGGAACTGCCTGGAGCATCCCATGGGGTGTAGCTGGATGAGCCCTGGCATTGCTGCTCTCATGTCTGGGCTGTGCCCCAAATTACATTTCTTTCACTGGGACACTTGCCCTGTTCCCTCTCAGAAATAAATGACATTAAAAGGTAAAAAAAGGTGTCCATCCCCACCACTGGCTGGAAGTCCCCATTATCCAGGAACTCTCCTGAAGATGTGGGAAGTCCAGGCTGGTCTCCAGTGTTACACAGGCCATTGAGGCATTTGCTGGGTGCAGTTTGCAGAGCTCTGTCCTGGCACAGTCCCCATGAAAGCTTAGGGGTTAGCAGCTGTTATTTTGGGGTGCCCCTCCGGAAGGGCAGCAGCAACATGATCCATATCCACCCTGATCCTGTCAGGCTATGAATGCTTCCCAGACCCCCCTGTCCCCGAGCAGTGGGAGGTGGCAGCAATGTGTCTTCCCTTCTGTGCAACCAGAGGATCAAAGCCTTGGATTTGACAGCCCACACAGGCAGTTGAAGGGGGTTGGACTTTTCCATTCTCATTTCTCTCTCTTTTTTTTTTTTTTTTTTTTTTTTTTTTAACCTTTTCTTTGAGCTGAAAAATCAGGGGGTGTGTGCAGGAGCCAGACACCACAAGCCAGTGGCAGTTTTGGTAGGTTTGCCTTGCTCTCTCAGGTGTCACAGTCAGACAGCAGCAGGCTCTGCTTGGGCTGCCCAAGATGTGAATCAGCCCTGCTGGAATGAAAGCTGAGCCCGGAGCAGAGCTCAGATCCTCGGCTCAAGGGCTGGTTCAGCTTTCACACCCACGAGCAGGACGTGGCTGTGTCTCACAAGTTCACTCATGGTAACATCCAACTCTGTTCCTTGTTTTTTAAAAGGAAACCTAATTCCCTTACCTACATGGCAAATCGTCCACAAAAATATTAAACCCACAGAGTTACTTCCTGGTTGTGCTTGGTGTTTTCTCTTTCCTTTCCTGGCTGCAATGACAAGATTTTTTAAATGAAAGAAAAAATAAAACTAAACCCCAAACCTTTCTCAATGAGTTTGGCTTAACCAGACTCCAGTGACACTTCCAGGGATAACTTCCAGTGCCTTTCCATGTTGATGAACTGGATTGCTCCACAAAGCTTTTTGCAAGGAACCACTGAACCTCCCTTGTGAGCTGCATCCCAGGTGGTGCCAGCAAGGTGACTCCCACACCAGCGACTCTCCTTGGATTCTGGAACGCTCATTGCCACGCTGCTCTGAGCAGAGGCCTCTGGAAGAGCCAGCACACCCTCTGGGAAGGGCTGAAACATCACCACGAGCAGCTGCTGGTTCAGCTGAGCAGTACCTGAGCAGCCCTGCCCTGCTCTCTTCAGGGAGGCCCTAGAGCTCCTAAGGGCATTTTTGGGGGTCTTGCCTCTCTGCTCACCCCTCCCCATTTTTGTTTCCCTGCTGCCTCCCGTCATCCCTCGGTGGCATTCCCAAAGCCGCTGGCACGGCGCAGGGAGCCCTAGGGAGCTGCAAAGCCAAGGGCAGCACAGAGGTGGCTTTGTGCACGGCCCCCCAGTCGGTGGGGTCTATCCATGCGGGAATAACGCTGCACAAAGGGGCCGTGCTCAGCCAGCAGTGGAGCAGCCGTCTGCCATTCCCAGAAAGGGCCGGTATTGTCCAGTGTGGCAATTATGTTGGGTCTGGAGACAAAACACTGGATCATTACAGGAATATAGAGCGCCCCGGCCGGGCAGCGCACTGCAGAGAAGTCTGAAGCCTGATAATGGCCAGGAACTCTGGGTTGTGCCCAACTGTGCCTTGAAAACACATGCAGAACAGGGAAAAGGGGGCTGGGAAGGGGATTTCCCATTACACTTACAGGGAGACGGGATTGGGACTGGATTCTTAAGATGTAGGCAAAGCGTCTCCTATAAAAATAGCTGCAATTTGCTCAACACATGCTGAGGAGTGGGCAAGCGTGCGCTGCGCTCATCAGCTGGCACTCGGCTCCGGTGCCTGCACTCCCTGCCTGCTTCCCAGCACAGCCAATCCCTGGAATGCTCCTGCTCCCAGCCAAATAAGGACCGTGGGGCGAGGAACCCCGGCTGCATGCGGCACACAGGAGCCCACCCACCCTCCCAGCCAAGGCGCCTTTTTTTGGTTATTTTCTCCCTCTCTGCCTCAAAAGCTTTACGCAAACCCCCCTCCTCCCTCCCTTCCTCCGTCCTCTGCCTTTCTAAGGGAATAACAGAGAGACACCTTAGGATGGAATTCCTGGGAAGAAATTCCTCCCTGCGAGGGTGGGGAGGCCCTGGCACAGGGTGCCCGGAGGAAGCTGTGGTGGCCTCATCCCTGGAAGTGTCCAAGGCCAGGTTGGACAGGGCTTGGAGCAGCCTGGGAGAGTGGAAGATGTCGCTCCCCCATGGCAGGGGTGGAACTGGATGAGATTTCAGGTCCCTCCCAAGACCCAAACCATCGCTTGATTCCGTGACTCCATGAAACACTGGCACCCAACAGCATGGGAGGGGAGGGCTGAAAACCCAACGAACCCCCACAAGGCACAGGGGCTGTGCTCAGACAGAGCTGACCCCACCCCAGGAGAGTTCCCACCCGTTTTGGGGTGCAGCCCCACAGATCAGCCCCACAGCCGCCCTCAGTTTCACCCACTGCAGGTCTGGGGACAGAGGGAGCAGCTGCAGTGTCTCCGCAGTGCTGAGAGGCCGCTGGAAAGCAGGAGGTACCGATTAAGGGGCTTTTGGTGGCTTTAAATAGAATTTACACTTGGAGGCAACTTTCACACTGCTGACGGGCGGCAGAAGTGGGTACATGTTGTTCCAGTAGCAGTGGGCTATTCTGCGGGCTGGAATTACACCTAACAAAGCAGTTCACAGGAATAAAACTGTGGTGGATAAAGTTCGGTTTCTCCAGCACTTTCCATCCTTGGAAAAAGCCCCTAACCTCCTGAGTGGAGCAGGAACACCAGTAACTCATGGCAGAGGGTTCTCAGGCTGAGGAGGGGGTGGATAAATACAAATTTTCAACACAGCTGATGGCTCCTGCTGTGCAGAAGGATTTCTTGGAATTACTGATGGAGAAAACTGCAGATTTTTTTTTTTTTTTTTCTTCTCCAATAAGGCCTTAAAAAGACTAAGTAATATTTTTGTCCAGAGGTGGAAGGTGGGAAGCTATAGATCCTCCAGTACACCAACTGAATAACATGTTCAACATACCTTTAGAATAAATTCCACGGGATCCCAAGGCGCGCCGATACGTTATCAGAGCTGGGGACATTCTTTCCTGGACACCCGTGTCAGCAGCTGTAGGTGAACACCTGGTGCTCCAGCGATGCCCCTCACTCACACGACCCTGTCCCTCATCAGCTTTTTCCCCGCCAGGGGACAGTCAGTTTGGATTTTTGAAATAAAATGGGAAGTGTGGTGCTTCCTGTCTTGGAGTGCTGGAGGATTGAATCTTCTTCCCAAATCCCTAGAGAGGAAGAGACATGAAATAGTTTGACCCACATTCACGAGAATAATTATTGACTTAACAAGCTCCAACCGGGTTTTCAAATTAAAGCTCAGCAAGAACAGACCCACTTCCCTAATTAAAAAAAAAAAAAAAAGAGAGAGAAAAGGGGAAAATTCAGTGGTTCTGTATGCCAGATACACCTGTGTGCAAATGTATCCCTGGAATATGCACATGTGGAGATTTGTGCGTGTTCCCTCTCTTTAGGAAGGAATTCTTTGGTGACATACACAGTGCGGTGCCTTGGATTTCTTTTCCCTAAATCCAATTTGAGCTGTCAGAGGGTTCATCACCAGGCTCAGAGATCCCCACGTTCCTCTCCCTGAGAGGCCAGAGGGGCTGGTTCGACACTGGGGATGTTTGATGTGACACCTGGTAAAGTGACACCACGGAAAAGGTGAAAGGTGCAGCTGTAGCTCCAACACCTATTGGAAATGTTTCCTGAGCCTGGCCCAGGAATATCAAATCTCTGCTTTCAGACACTGCTGATTTGTTTAACTCTATAAAGTGTCCTGAGGGACTGAAAACTAAAGTGGCTCTTCCACTTCCTTAATTTGTAATGTGTTTAAAAATTTGTTGCTCTGTTTTGTCACAAACCATCCCAGCTCAGAGACAAGAGGATTTTTAAATCTTTTTAACACTTGGGAATGTTTGGGAGAGGCCAGACCAGCCAGAGTTCAAAGGGGAGAGCTCAGCCCCCTCCTGACATCAGTAGCTGGGGAGTTCTGCACTGAAATGGTGATTTCTCCTTCCAAAGCCCTGCCCTGGGGCTGACGGAACAGGGCCTGTGGTCGGAATAAAGAGCCCATACATGTAGGACAGAGGAGGACAGAGGGAACCATTCAGAGCTGGAGGAATCACAAGCCGATACTGGGCAGTAGGCAAAGGTCTGGCATCGACTGGAATGAGCCAGTGGAGATGTGGACATCATTATTTAAAGGACTCTCAACGAACGAGCTGAGTCATTAATGGCTTTAAACTGAAAAAGAGGAGATTTAGATGGGATTTTGGGCAGGGTGCGGAGGCCCTGGCACGGGCTGCCCAGAGAAGCTGTGGCTGCCCCATCCCTGGAAGAATCCAAGGCCGGGTTGGACGGGGCTTGGAGCAGCCTGGGCTAGTGGAACGTGTCCCTGCTCATGGCAGGGGGTGGAACAGGATGGAAAAGAACTGAGAGTGAGGGATCAATCTCCGTGCACCCAACCTGCCCCTGGTACTGCCCGGGGCTCTTCTTCACTCCGTTAGTGCCCGTGGGCCAGTGCTGGCCCAGCTCCACTTGCCAGGTGCCACTGTGGTTTGTGCTGCACCATAAAGACATTCCTTGGGTTTCTCCAGCTCCATGCAGCCCAGTGTTTCTCCTCCCAGCCCACTTGCTGCTATATATAATCTGAGCGTCTACCTTTCTGCAGACCGAGCTGGGAGTCGTGCTTCCCAGAAATTGTGAGGTGGCATTCAGAATCCTGACGGTTCCTGGAAAAGCCTGCTTGGCATGCCTGCTCCAGGCTCCAGGCTGCTGGCTCTCTTGTCCTTTATAGGTCACAGGGTCACTCAGGTTAGGTCTGCTGGCAGGACACAAACCGGTAAAGTTCAATAAATGAGAGGTCTGGCTTATACTGGCTCATAAAAATAACATTTGGCCTCTGTATGTCAAATAGATCCTTTAGGAAATCAGTTTCTCTGTCCTTGCTCAAATCAGATATTCGGCTGCTGCCATCCGCTCCCTCCTGCTTTCCAGGGAAGAGTTCACCCACCAGCTTATCAATGAGAGCAAAACCACGGACAAATCTGGCTGAATTCTTGTTTCTTCATGGGCACAGCTCATCATTCCCATGGCCTGAGTTTGTGCTGCTGCAGCGTTCCTCAGGCAACTCGTGACCTCAATTATTCCTCAGTTCTCAAAACGTCACTGCCTGTATTTCCAGATGTTTTAAAACCGACTTCCCTTTTTTACAGCGCCATTGAAACAGTTTTCTGTCATTTTCTCACTGCTCAGCAGTTTGGGAATGTTTCATTACACAGAAAAGTTATCTCAGGGGCTCAGGCCCCAGGATTTGGGCCCTCCCGAGTTATGGACTAACAGGATCAGTATAACAATGAATCCAGAGCCTGTGAGGCAGGAAGAACGGGGCCGGTTGTTCAAACGCTGCCTCTGCCAGGTCCTTGGGGCATGATTTGGGATGAATCACCCTGTTCTGTGTGCCCTTACCCCATGCCAAGGGTAAGCATGAGATCTCTGCGCTCAAAATAGGCAGGAGCTGCTCCTCCCTCGTGATGCCCGGCAGGTGAGCTGCACCCTCCTATGCCAGGGACAGGATTCCTGCGGAAGGAGAATGATGCCACAGGGCAGGAGGCGCGTTTTCAATTAACCGATGGTGCAAGCGACAGCGGAGGAAGTACTCAGTATTCCCTGGCACGAATGAAACATTCCCGAAGATTTCCCCACTCCGTTTAAAGGGAAAATACAAATCAGTAGTTTGCCAATTGAGCTCCAGAGGCGAGAAGGGAGACTCCAAATGGGAACAGACCAGGTGCTCAGTACCGGGCCGAGCAGGGAGGGTGCCAGGGAGGAGGGAGCAGGGTAAGGAGGATTGTGAACATATTTACAGCCATCTGGCAGCCTGAATTATCCAAACAATGAGGCTGCAGGAGCGCTCACTGAAACACAGAGAGAGAGAGGGAAGTAAGGAGTTTGTTTGGGCAGAGGATCCTGAGGGCTTCATGCTTTCAACGTATGCTTTCTGGAAATTTTTTATATCATTTATAAAATTATTTATGTTACTGGAGATACAGGGAAATGAAACCAGAAGGAAATGGAAATGCTACTCCTTCTGGAGTTTTTTCCTTCCAGGTTTCTAGAAATCAAGTCATAGGAAAGGAAAGATATCTTGGGAAATCTTGGTTTCTTGGCAGGCAGCAAGAGGGACCAGATAATAAACCAGGAAAGTTTGTCATCACCAAAATTCCATGGTACCCAGTGCAAAGAACAGCATAAACCCACCAAGTTCACTCAATTCCAACCACGGATTCCCTGCATTTTCTGTCTTTGATTCCTTCCTGTGCTTAACAAAATCCTTTTCACTCTTCTACCTACATGCTCTTGATAATCCCAGTGCACCACAACTTCTGCAGAGCCTCGCCTCCCAGTATGCTCCATCATTACCTTTTGGTGCTGCATTTCTCATTTTAAACCCATTTGCTTCTTTGACTAAGTTCTGGGGTGTTACAACAGAGGGATGTTGGGTTTTCCTCCTGTTGTTTTTTTTTTTACAGTTTCTGCTAACAAGTCCACCTTCCCTTTTTTTTTGTCATTTATGGAATGTGGACAGAAGTGCTGAGCTGGTGTTTCCACTTCCTCCATTTTAACTTGTTCATTTTGATTCATTCCTTAAAAATAAAAATCCCTTTCATTTTTTCATTCATTTGATTCGATTAATTCCTTGTTTGTTCAGCCTTTGTGTCGAAACAGAGAAGGGCCATCCTCCCTCCACTGATGTCAGAGGGAGCCTTGAGTTAAAGGTGTCCCACCTGAGGGGATGATCTGGGTCATCATCACCCAAGCTGGATCATGTTAGAGATGAGGAATTGTGGAAAATGTGTGTGTGTGTATCAGTGTGTGAAGTAGGTACGTTTCAGCTCACCACGAGTCCTTCACAGACGGAAGCAGTTGCTGCCTGCGCTGTGGTGTCCTGTGCAGGGCAAGGATTTCGAGTCATAGCACCGTGGAATCATGGAATGGTTTGAGTGGGGAAGGAAGCGTAACCACCACGCAGTCCCATCACCTGACATGGGCAGGGAAACCTTCCACCAGGCCAGGTTGTTCCTGGCCCCATCCAACCTCATCTAAAACACTTCCAGAGATGTGGAGCCCACAACCTCTCTGGGCAAGAGTCCCTTCCGACCCGGGATATTCTCTGATTCTCTGCCGCATTTTCGTCCTTGAATTACTGCAGCTAATGAGTCCAGAACCTTCCAAAAGGTGCCATTTTAAGGAGTCAGCTGGACTCTCCCGGGTGAAAGGCAGCCCGGAGGCAGCCGGGCTCTGCCTCCCCCTCGCCAAAGCCCGCGCCCGTCGCTGGTCGCGCTGTGCCCTCTAGTGCTCGTTCTTCCCATCCAGGGCTCCTGCAGCCCGAGTTCACCAGGACCGGGAACGCGTTCCCACGGAACAGCCACCGGCAGCTTTCCATGGAACTGTAATTATTGAACTGTTTCCCTTCCCTGCTCCGCACGTGGCACAGGAGGAATCACACGGCAGCGCGTTGGTGCCCGGCTCCCCGAGCAGCGCACGCACGGACTGACAGGAAAATGCACCCAGAAACGGCAAACCCGAGCGCCGCCCGCTCCCACCCTGGCCAGGCAGCACTAACTTTGGTCCAGACCTGTTGGATTCCCAGGGGAAGCACATTTTCCACACCATTAGAAATCCAGGTGTGCTGGAGAAAGGAGAAAGAGTGATTCGGGAAGTTTACTAATGCATTTAAACACTTGCACTGAGATGCACGTGAGAATTCCCAGATTTAACCAGTTTGTTTCTGCAGGCATTTGATTATTCCTGTCCTCTCTGGGATTCCTCACTTTGTCTTAAGGAATACTTTTTGCTTTTTGGTGTTGATCTGGGAGTTTTCTTTGTAGTGAGAACGCTTAACATTCACGCAGAAATTCTGCAGCAATTGAAGCCTCCAGTGATCCAGAGCCTCAAGAGCAGAGAGAGGTTAATATTCTTCCTCCTTCCATTCCTCCTGTTGCTTGCAGAGGAATGATGTGGTCTGTGCAGAGATGTGAATGAGGAGGAACTCTGCATGACTGAGGGAAATAAAGGGCTCTCTCAGGAAAAAAAAAACCCTCATTAATTTGTGTAGTATGTTAATGTAAGAGATTTCACCACCAAGCAACCTTCCCCTTCCCCAGCACTGTGTGACTGAGACAGAAATACCCCTCAGGAGATCACCAGAGAAAACATTCTCATCTCCACAAGTCTGTGCTTCAAAGCACACCCCAAACACAGAACTCAACACCAGAAGCTTTTGTAGCGGGTGTGCACGGGAGGTGTGAGCACAGCCGATATTTGGCATTAAAAAGTCAGCGCTCAATTGCATTCTTAAATACACTTATGATTTGCACAAAACAGAGCAAGACTTGAATTCCCAAGGCTGATCCTACAGCTTTTGGTGAGGATCCTCCAACAGTGACAACTGATGAAAGAACAGACTGAAGATGTCCTTGGTTTCCAGAAACACAAATTACCCAATTTATTCCATTTGGGATTTGCTGTGACATGGGAGCTCGCTCAAAACACATGGAGTGTAGAAGAAACACCACAGCACACTTTTAAGCAGAATAATTATGACTCATCGTGGTGATGAAGCCGAGAGACACAGATGTGATTCTGAAATGAGTTCAGAAAGGCAGTTGCTGCAGGGACGCCTTAGTTTCAATACACCATTAGCCTCAGATTCCTAATTAAACATGATTCCTGCATGTCTTCAACATTCCCAGGGACAAGGATGTGACCAAGCCCCTCACAAATGGCCAGAAGATATCAGTACTTCACCAAAGCCATGCTGAGGAGCTCCAGCTGGCTGCTCCTCACTCATCACTAGATTATTTTATTTAACTCTAGTCCAGAAAGAAATGCCCCTCAAACACCCTGTGTGAACATGTTTCATTCTCATGGGAGAGACCAGCTCCTTTTCCAACATGAACCCTCTCTTTGGGGTCAATTTTTTTCCTAGAACAGAATCCTTTCCTCAGTGCCAGGGAGCTCCCAGCTTTAATGTGTCCTGTGGTTTTCTGCTGGTTTGCTGTTGTGGCCAAAGATTTATTTTTGGATTCTCCCTCATTTGTGCCAATTCAATTAGAAACAGTAGGAAAGACTTTCCTTGGCTATTTTGGGGACTCACTTTTTTTTTTTTTTTTTTTTTTTAAATGAGACACACTCAAAGCAGAAACCGAGCATACTATGGAGCATGCTATAAACTGTAATTTTAAAATTTAAAACCAGAAGACTGTTCCTCAGGAGACCAAACTCTAACTCCAGTGAGAAACCTCCCAACAGCAGTGGCAACAGGAATTTCCCTGCCCCAGGCTCTGCAGAGGGACCATTTTCCATGTCCTGCTTCAAGCAGCTGCTGTCCCTGACTCCTCCTGTCCTATCCCATGCATTTTGGTACCCTGGGGGAGCCGCATTCCTGATTCTCCATTTGTGCCAGTCGATCGATAAGCAAATGGAGAACACATCGAATGTGACAGTGCAACCCCTGGCACAACCAAGAAATGGATAAAAATAATTCAAGCATCGTTTTTATCTCGTAAATTCAGATCTCGTTCATCGGTTCAGACCTTTGCAATGGGTATGACCAGTGAAAATGGTGTATTTTTAGCACGCAGCAGCTCTGTTGCCAAAATCAACAGCTCTGTTTGCTGGAAAATGGGGCAGTTTTCATTCTGAGATTTCTCATTACCCTGTCATGCAGCTCTAAGGATTTTACCATTTTCTCCAAGGCCAAATTCCTGAATTCATGGGACTCCACGAGAATGTTGGCTCCCCATTCTCACATAAAAATAGAGATGAGGAAAGTTGAAAGCGAGCTGCCTGCGGTCTAGGCATTGAGAGATCCTTGGGGTTTATATCCTCGGCAGTATGAGGTTTTTAAAATTAATTTCATTTGAGGCAGAATAAGGGGAGAAAAGGCTAACTGGTCATTATGGAATGTGTGGGAATGGCAAGAGATAGTTCTAGTAGTTCTTGGTCACATTTCGTACCAAAAAACCCCTCCCTTTTTTAGACCTGTGGGAGCCCCCAACCTTCACTGCCCCTGACCCAGGCACCTGTGTCACAATAACCCCAAATCGCTTCAGTACTGTGGCTGGGTTGCATTAACCTAGAAATGGGCAATGGGATGTAGTTGAGAAAGGGGGAGATTTGCCTTGGAACCTGCACATGCCATATAGCCTTGGGGAAGCAGGAGCAATTTGGGAACATTAGGAACTACATGGCAGCAGGAGCTGCCTGAAAACACATTTATAGAGTTCCCTTGCTACTGGGCTTAACTAGGCAACCTGAAGAATTTTATGAGGAAATTTTCTCCTATTTTCATCTGGTGTGTTTGTACCAAAGCCTGGCTGAATTTACCCTTTCTCACACGACGTGATAACCACCTTCGGGATCACGGTTTGCATTTTCGCTTTTTTTCCTCCGCTTGGACTCTGAACCGCGTTGTTTTCCATCACGGGAACGAAGTTCACACAACCTGAGAGGAAAAGCCTCTCCTGAAGGCGGGTAGGGAGGGGAGCAGGAGCTGTTTTGGGGTGGTAAATGGGGCATTTAGAGACAGTTTCCACCTCACCGCCGCCGTGAGGGGCCTGAGGGGCTGTGGGCGGGGCGCGGCGCGCGCGGGTGGCGGGAAGGCGGAACTGCGGCAAATCTCAGCCAATCAGCGGCGGGGTCGCGGCCCGCCCCTGCTGCCCGCAGCCGGGGAACCCCGTGGGTCGCCGTTTCCCGCGCTCGGGAGCCCGCCCGCCCCCTCAGGCGGGTGCCTGTGCTGAGGGAGAGGCGTCCCGAGCCCTGAGGAAGGAAGAGGAGGGGAAGCGGCACCACTTGGAGGGGGAGATAAGGGCCCGGGAGAGGGAGCGAGAAAGGGCACCACAAGACAAAAGGCCCGGGAGAAGGAGGAAGGAGCAGGACAGAGGAAGCCGCCCGCCGGCAGGGCTTCCCCTCACTGCAACAAAATGGAGGGCGGGCGAGCTGTCCGGTGGGACGGACCGGAGCTTAGGGCGCTGCTGGACCACGGGTGGCGGCCCTTGGTCCCTGCCCAATTCCATCTCCAGGCCCCGGGAGTGACAGGTGCCTGGTGTTGTAGCAGCAGGTGTGCTGTGTAAACCAGAGGCTGGGGCAGGGAGGTTCCACAGCACGTCAGGACAAGCTGAGGAACCCATCAGCCACTCAGCAGGTTTTTCCTGACTTTGAAGATGTGCCCACACACCACTTGGGCTTACTCCTCTCTCCTTTGCCATCAAAGTACCGTGTGACAGCCTGGTTTTACCTCACCTGCAGCCCCAAAAGATGGATTTAACCTGTTCAGTCATCCTGAAATTCAGGTTCCCTGTTTGGCCCCAAATCCTGTGGGGAATGGGTGCAGAGGCTAGAGGTGCCAGCGTGGGGCTTCAGCCGGAACAGCAATTCTTCCCCACCCTTTAAAATGAAATATCCCAGAAAATCACCACCCATTTCTTGCCTAATTGCTCATCCAGCAGCAGAAAAGCCTGTTTGCCAAGGGCTTTCTCAAGTGCATCCAAGGGATTTTTGCCAGGAATGCTGGACTAATCCCAAGATAAAACAATACTCTCTTGCTTGGGAGGAGCAGCAGGGGTTTTTTTTTAAACATTGTTCTTGTGTGAGGAATATTTCAGCACCAGACTTGGCTCAGGCTGCTGGGCACAAGGCTTATCTGTGATAAGCAAATCTCAAGACTCGCCCAGACTCGGATGTCTAAGGCATCTGTGTTAAACTCACCTGGAAACACTCAGGGAACCATTCAGGTTTTCCAGAACATCATTCCACAACAGTTCCGGTGTTACCAAGGACTAAAGTACCAGAAGTCCACACCATTCTGCAGCTTTCCACCCCATTTAAACACAACCATCAAGAAAATTCCCTTACTCCATTCCTTGAGAAATATCCTATTTTCCACAGGTGGACACACCCCAAGTAATCCAATACAATAGTCTCAATTTATTTGAAATAATTCGGTTGAAAACTTTTTAATTTAAAATTTACAGCACACATGGGGAGGAAACATGTTTTGTTACAACTAAAAGTTACCAGAAGAGTGCTGCAGGGCTGTTGTCTTTAATTTAACACTGTCATGGCTTTATTCAAAACACAGTTGCACAAAATCAGTTACTCCAAAGTTTCAGGAAAGAGTCGGAGAAGGAACCAAACCACACTATATACAGACTGCCATACAAAGAGCATTAAAATAGGACAAAACCTCTACAAAATATAAAACCCACCCTGACGTATTTGCATGAAAAGACCACCCACCAAGCAAAAAAGTTTCAAAAGTTATCTGGAGGCTCTGAATTCCTCGTTAAAAAACGCTGCTGCTGCATGCCGAGCGGAGGACGCGGGACCGGGGACGGTGACACCGGGACAAACGGATTCTTGGGTTCGTGAGGGGCTTGGGTTCCACGTGGTGGCTGACGCACGGCACCGCGGGTGTTCGGGAAGTGGGAAAAGTCTGGCCTAGGAAAGGGCTGTCACCCCTCGGAGCTCAGTCTGTCACGTCTCAGGAGCTGGACTTGCTTATCCTAACAAGCCCGCTACCCACGTTATTTTAATCCATCAAAATAGACTTTTTTTTTTTTTTTTTTCTCCATTTAAAACTAATTTTATCTGCAATCGGTAACAGACAGTTAAGTAAGACCCTGACACGGAGGTGCTCTAACATACACACGTATAAATTACAAGTTTCAATCTAAAGACAATAAGCAAAAGGATGGGAAAACACTTT
Source organism: Hirundo rustica (assembly GCF_015227805.2). Taxonomy (NCBI): domain Eukaryota; kingdom Metazoa; phylum Chordata; class Aves; order Passeriformes; family Hirundinidae; genus Hirundo; species Hirundo rustica. The sequence goes on from NC_053478.1 coordinate 1,387,551, forward strand.
TTCCTCTCAAAGCTGAGCACGGAGTGAGTGCCTCACCCAAGAGTGTTCAGGACATGACAACCGTGCACTGACCCACCCAGGACTCGTCACAAACACAGGACTTGGTTGTGGCTGCAAAGGAAGCCTCACCACGGCTTTTCTAGCGTCTGTTAGAGATATTCCTTCAAAAATCACAAAGCCCAAGGAGTCAGTTGTTCCCGAGTGTACCACAACCTGCCAGACTCCACTTCGAGGCCGGCAAGGTTCGGCCTCGCTACACAGCTACAGGAGGAACCCAGAGTTAAGGCTCTAGTTTGGGGGGGGGGAAAAAAACCACACACAAGAGAGCGGGGCTTTGAAGAACTTCAACCCTGCATGATCTAAACTCCACCGAAGAGCTGGAGGTCACACTGAACTAGTGCGTGAAATTCCTAAGGAACAGGGAACCAGGTGATGAGGGACTGACTCGCTTAGGCCCGGGAATCTCCCTCCTCCCACCCACAGGCTCTCCCCAGTTTCTGGCAGCTATTGACGGCCAGGACAGATACAAAAATAAGTCTCTGGAATAAAGCTGTGTGTGATATTTGATTCAGGACCTACGTGAGACAGCGTCAGTCGGCGTGATGCCACGGCTACACTGCGCGAAACTCAGATCACGCCTGAAGGAGGAATGCCGGAAGTCAAAAGTTTGTTTCCAACAGGAAAGATGATACATCGGGGCAGATCAGGATTTATAAAGGCTGCTAGGGGAAAAAAAAAAAAAAGCTTCTCTGCACGTTCCCCCCATGCTTGCATCTCTGCAACCACTCAGTGTAAACCCTCAAATATTCCCGACTTATACACAAACTGAGCATTTTGCCTAGAGCCAGGTTTAAACGGTTTAAGAGGTGATGTGCAGAGAAGGGCCAACTTGGATTCATCCTTTCCTTCCAACAGTTCTAGAAAAGCTGGGGGCATGGAAAACAACACGCTTGGAGGAGTTACCCGTTCACTTCTGCATCAGAAATGCATATTTCATCTATTTTATACATTTTATAGCCATGAGTGGTGCAGGATTCCCAGAATGACAATGCAAGAGCAAAGTGAGTGAAGGTTTAACAAAGATTTCTAGCAAAAAGGTTTAAAATTACACATTAATTGCTTTGTTAATACCTGCAAGTGACAATGGACTAGGGAGAAAATTTATGGATTGCAAACCTTTAAGGATCACAACTCTTTCAGCTGGCCAAAATACACCCTTGAAGGAATCTAGTGAATACTCCAAACACTGAACATTGGAGCAAGCAGGAAAACAAAAACATCTTCCGAAACCCACTGAGGCTTTACCCTGGAACACCCAAAATAGAAAGGAGCATTCAAAAAAAAAAAAAAAAATCACAGGAGTCACCTTTTAAAAAACTGAAACATGGGTGTCATCTAGTTGGGGGTTTCCAGTTGAATCCATGGAAAACTTGGCCTAGGGTCAACCGATTTAAGAGAGTGGGGAATTTGCCGTAGAGCATTTTTCAATTCAGCTTTTTAAGCGTAAAAACTTTAAAATCCTGAATGAAAACTCCCAATATTAAACCCCTGGGGCATGGGGTTGGATTGAGGGCTAACAATGACCAACACACAAGATTGTACGAAATTAAAGAGCTCCAAAGAAAAGTCTGGTGGGGGGAATTTGCCAATGGCTTCAGTGATTACAGGGCTGAAAAACTGTTCTCTACAGAAGGTTCCCTATGGGCTATCAGAGCTTATCTGGAATGATAAAAGGGGGCAGGAATAGTAAAACCACACTTCTGCTATAAAAAGTTAACATAGGATTTCTGTCAGGACATCTATGGTACATGGACATACAGAGCTGCATAATCACTATTGCGTCTTCTTCCGTAAGTGGAGAGTCTGGTCCTGCAAATTAATCCTCCTCTTCCTCGCCTTCATCCTCGGGCTCTCGTTTCCTCTTCTCCCCTCGGACGCCCTCTGCTAAGGAGAGAGGCAGGCACACGGCCCGTTACGCTGTGCCCACGCAGCGCTTAGGGCCAGGGGCACGGGGGACTCGGGAACATCCCCGAGCTTTTCTGTGGCAAGGGGCCGGGTTTGGGCGGTGTGCCGTGCGCTCTGCTGGTGGCAGCCCGCAGTGCAGCGCTGCCCCACGCGCTCCCTGAATCCCCCAGAAGTCATCCCCGGGCCAAGTGAAGGATTCTCATTGCTCCTTTCGGGAATATCCTCTCTGCAAGCGGAAAATCCAGCTCCCAAACCTGTTCCGCTGAGCCCGGCGCGTGGAGGAGATGGGAGCTCGATGGGAGAAAGTGTGGGATTTGTCTTTACAGAGATGTGGAATTTTTTAATGAAAAAACTTATTAAAAAATACTCCAGTAAGCCAGTTCTTGCAAACAGAACTATGTCCCTCTAGCAGAAGTGCCTATGGAGAAATAAGGATAAAGGGAAAGCTCCAGCTGCTCCTGGCTGCCAGCTTTTGCTAGCGGAGACTCTGGTGCACTTGAGGGATATTTTCAATGTATGTAAATAAGATGCACAGCAGAGCCCCACTCATCTCCACATCCGAGGACAGTTTCCAACCACGCAGGAGACGGTGTCTTTCCTTTCAGAAAACTGTTGCTTCTTCCTCACTTTTCTTTTGTTTTTATGTTAACGTGCATGTCCCAAACCCACAAAGAATTACAGAGAATTGATTGTTTCAGTCACAACTTGAATACCTGAGCACTTACCTTCCTCCTCCTCATCACCTCCTTCAACGTAGTCATCATCATCCTCTTCATCCTGTACAAAAATAGGGAGACATTTTTACAATTGCTGTTTATTGAAGTCTTGCTTCCACAATGATCCCAAGCAGAAATCCAGGAATTCCCTGCACTTTCCCCACCAGGGCATCAGTCAGCCCCAGAGGCTCATTTCTTTGGTTTTCCCCACTGTTCACTACCTTAAACCAGCTCAAGGTTATTCACAAATTAACTGTGAGAGAGATGCCAGCAGCTCTAGATTGCCTTTGAGCCCAAACACAGTAAAGGAGGAAAGGATGCACAACAGTATCCTCTTCCCAAGTTACTGTGAAAATGAGCAAGTTGTTGTGTTGGTTTTGTCTTGTTCTAAAGCTGATAAATGAGAAATGCAAACAAATTAACAATCAGCCCCAGAGAATTTGACAAACTCAAGTCTTGTTTTTGTATCGCCCCTGCTTGGTGGAATTTTGTACACGGGGGAGTGTGACAAGACAAAATGGGGAAACAAGCCACTGATACTGGCCCTTGGAATACTGGAATCAAAGCCACTGCACATTAACTCCCTGACTGAAGCAAACTCTTATCAAAGAACCAGTACTGGCTTCAAACAGGGGCCTCCAATGCCAGCTGAGGGTGCTGCTGGTGCAGCCTCGCACACAAACCCCACAGCAGGCACGTTCTCCCACCGAGACCCGTCAGAGGGGAGCACCTGACCACGACCCAGGGCTTTAGTGCTGTCCTGGAATTTGTGTGACCAGTTTGCAGCTACAAGAACTCTACTCATCACCTTCTGAAAGGTGGCTGTTTTCTGTACTCTGGGAACTGTACCAGAACTGTTTTCCCTAACCACAGAACCCCACAGGAGCTTCTCTTTGCTTCCTGCATTTGGCAGAATTTACAATCTTTACCTGAATTTCTTCTTTCATCAGGTATGAAAGACCAACTTCCTCCTCCTCTTCACCTTCCCCCAAATCTGAAGCTCCATCATCTTCATCATCTTCCTCTTCATACTCTCCTGGAGGCCCAGCTTCATTCTCATCATCATCATCATCTTCATCCCCTTCTGCAGTGAAAGACACAAATACAGACCAGAAGGTCAGTCTCATTCACTCCTCTCTGAGTACAGCAGGATGGGCTGGCTCTAATAGTTTTTTTTTTCCTGAAGGATTTGAGGATTTTTTTACTTTTTTTCTAAATCCAGGCAACACATGGGAAATGACCATAACTGTAATCAAGTTAAATTCTGTCATTTTTTTTCTCTAAGAAAGACTCCCAGTGTTTTTCCATCACAAGCTTCAGGCAAAACTCTCAATGTCTGAAGCAGCTACAAGTGCAAACCCCTGCCAGCAGAAGGGGCTGAGAGCAGTAACAGCCCCCTTAAGGACTGCAACCAAGTTGGGACCAAAAGGAACCAGGTGTGCTTTTGGAACTAAAATTTATATTATATTGAAGCAGAGGGCTGAAGCCATTATCAAACCCTGTAAAACTGTAATTTTTAATTCAAAATAGCGTGCATATCCCCTTGCTCTGCGTCACTCAGAGGCACGAAGGGCTTTACTGCTGGCAGCAACTTTGAGAATATTTGTGTCTTTGCAAAAGTATCTTTAGTCCAATTTTGCTCTGTTGTCAGTGCGTTAATACCAAACAAGCTCTGGACTCTGCTCTTCAGGAGCACGAGCAGAATTACACTTGTGTGCTCAGGAAGAACCCACGCACACTACACAGAGACCTTTATTCCAGCATCCCATTCCTACCCCCAGTTTGTTTTAGGACGTTACCATCATCATCATCCTCTGAGTCTGGTGCCTCGTTGTCCTCCTGATCGAACCCATCCAGGTACGTGATCTGCTGGAGCAGCTCAAAGATGCTGTCCCTGTAGTCCTCAAGGTTTGTAATCTCACAGTTGAACAGGTCAAGGCTCTTCAAATTCTTCAGATTTTGCTGAAAATAAATGAAAAGGTTTTTTTTTTTTCTCCCCCCGCGTGGTGCTCCCAGATACAGCAGGGTCACAGCCCAAGTATAACAGAATTTACTTTGTCCTCATCCCTCGTTTCTAGTCAGAATTTTTCTCCCTCAAAGTTCCGTCCAAGTTGTTGGCAGTGGCCAGATCCCCAAGGAAGGCACTCGTTTGTAACAACCCCCACACCTTGGGGGTCGGGTTATGTGCACAGAGACCAGTTTTGGACACAAACCCAAATCATCCAGGAAAAATGGGTGAATGGATCACCAGTGGCAGCTCCCTCCTCTGCTTCACTGTCCCACTCCTGGCTGTATCACACCTGAGTCACTTCACAGTTTAATGAAAACTCGTCAGACAAAAACACCTTAACCAACAAGCACAGGGGAATCAGCAGGACACACCTTGGCCACTTTTTCTTCAAAGACAAAACAATCCCAACCATCTCTGATCAACATCCCATTCCTGACATTTTTTTCCAGCTGTCCTATAACCATGGCACCAAGTCCATCACACCTGACCAACCACGAGACTGATGAATATTTGTAACAATTCACTGCAAAAACATTAAGGCTCCTTGATAAAAAAATACTTATTACCGCTCCCCAGGGCCCCTTCCCACTTCATACTCACAAGAGCTTCCACAGTGCCAAGATCTTTGATTTTGTTGCCACTTAGATTTAGATATGTGAGATTAGGACATCTCTCTGCAAGGACCTCCAGGCCTCCAGAAATGACATTGTCGCTCAACTCCAGCTATTGTACAGAAAAAAAAAAAGGAATTATCAATCAGATTTTCAGCCTTAGATTCAGCTGCATCACTGTTAATTGTTCCCCTTTAGGAATGTAATCACTTTCGAAGACTCCCCCCAAGGTAACAAGCTTTGGCTGTCAAAAAGTTCCTTTAAGTTGACAATTATGAACTGCTCCTTAAAGTCTGATGGGGTTGGACATCTCAGTTTTAAGCTACCAGGACTGGAGCTCACTGCCAGCAGTGAGTGACCCAAAGGCCTCCTCCCAAGGCACAGCTGGACCTTCACTACGTCCACAGCCAAGCAGTGACTTCTCCAAGAGTCCCTGACCAAGCCCAATTTGCCATAATTAACCAGAGAACACCCAAACCAATTTCACTTCTTAAAAATACATTCCTGAGGCCCACGAAGCACCTACAGCACCACGCAAGTTCCAACCAGGAGCGCTGAAAGGTGCAACCACGGCTCATCACCCCTGACTCTGGCAGCCAGGAGATACCCACCTTCCGGAGCTTACTCAACGTGGGGAGTTTGGCCAGTGACGTCAGCTCAACGTTGGCCATGCTGAGAAACTGGAGCTCCTTAAATGAGTCATTGAGCCCTTCGATTTCCCCGTTGCTGGACCGGCAGTTATCGAGCACCAACTCCGTCACCTGCAAGGAGGCCAGCGAGGAACGTTGTGGGTGTCACGGCAGCAAAATCCCACCCTCACCTGAACCCCACCGCAGGGACCGGGCAGCGGCTGCTGGTTTGGGGTTTCATTTAGAATCAGATCAGACTTCTGCCCTGACATCACCGACACCTAATCTAAAAATGATGCTGCAGTTTCCCTCCAAGCGCGCACTAAACTCTGCAAAAACTGCCACTTGAGCCCAAAATTCCACTGTCGGAGTACGCTCCCCACAGAACCACTGAAACCAGGATGCATCAGCGGCCCTCTACGCTGCCAACTTCTCCTCAGGTCTCATCATTTAACTGCGCATAATCAAACTCATAAAACCAGTTTCTCTCTGAACCTAAAACCTTCTGACTCCGGATTATTTTCCCAGAGAGTCCTGGAGGTTAACTGAGCCCAAATAAATAATTTCCTTGTGCCCAAGCCACTCGATAATCAATACAGGTCGCATACTTGGAAAAGCAGCAACAAGAAGCAGCCAATTAATTTTAAATAATTTTATCTGGAGTGGAACATCCACTTGGTAAAGGACAGGCACAAGGTGACTCTTCCCTTTCCCCGCACACTAACAAAATTTTGGGGAGTGCTGCAGACCCACAGCGGCACTGAGCCAGCTTCCCACTATTACTTTATTTTTTTTTTCATTAAAAGACTACCATTATTCCATACAAACACCGAATTTTAAAGCAAGCTGCAGGGGAGAGAGGAAGATTCTCAGCTTCATCCTCGGCAGAGAGGAGGCCTCTCCGTGTGCCTGCCACCCGCGAACGCGACTGGGTAGGTTAAATAAACAGTTTCGGCCAGTTTTATCCCCACCCCCCCCCCCCCCAAAAAAAAAAACCCCACGTGCGCCAGGTCAGGGAAAGCGAACGTCTCAGGACTTTAACTCTCGGGGCGACCCAGGCGCCGGTTTCCTCAGTGGGAAACACGGGAGCGATGCTCCGGAGCCACGCGTGGGGCTCGGCCCCGCCGCGCACGTGCGCTCCCCCGTTTCCAGGGGTTCGGGGCTTTTTTTTTTTTTTTTTCTTTCTCCCCTCTCTTTTTTTTAATGGCTCCTTCCAAAGAAATGGAAAGTTGGAAGCGCGGAGAGACGCGGGAGGAGTACGGGGACCCCCACGGCACGCCCGGCGGGGCGGCGGGAAACGACGTTAATTATATTAATTAAAGGCGCCGGGATGAGCGACGGGCCGCGGCCGGGGCCGCCGCCGTGACCTGTTTACTGCGGCCGGGGGAAGCGGCGGATTAACGTCGGGGGAAGCAGAGACCGCCTCGCCCCCCGGGAACTTCGGGGCACCCCAAGAGAGGAGGCGGAGGGGGAATGCGGGGGGGGCCGCGGGTCCCGGGGCCGCGCCGGAAGCGCCGCCCGCGCCCCGCCGGGCCCTGCGCCACGGCTGACCCAGATTCGGCAGCGGTACCGCCGGGCCCGCGCGGCCCGAGGCGGCAGCGACGGCCCCGCGGGGCGGGGGGAGCGCGCCCCACCGGCCCCGCCGCCCCTCACCTTCTCGGGGGCCCGGTTCCGCAACTCCAGGTTGATGCGCTTCTTCATCTCCATCGCCCCCCCTCCCGCGGTTCCGCACTGGCGAGGGAGGGTGGCCGAGAGCGGCCGCGAGGGTCGCTGCGGCTGCGGCGGGCGCCGAGAGTGCGCCGGGAGTGGGTCGGGGGTCGCCGGGGCCGCCCCGGCCGCGCCGCTCCGCCGCAGCTCCGGCACCGTCAATGGCCGCCCGCACACTGCGCCTCCATGACACGGCGCATGGCGCCCCCCCCGGCCACGCCACGCCCCGGGGCGGGGCTTCCCCGCGCGGCGCCGTCATTGGCGCGGGGGGCGCGGCGCCATTGGCCGAGCGCGCCGCCCGTCAGGGCTCGCGCGCGCGGGGGCCGGCGGGTGCGCGCGCCCTGAGCGGGCGGGGTGGGGCGGGGCCGGGGCCGGGGGCGGCCCTGAGGGGACGGGGGCGGCCCTGAGGGGACGGGGGCCGGGCCGGGGGTCGCCGTTGTGGGGGATCGGGCCGGGGGTCGCGGCTCTGAGGGGCCGGGCCGGGAGTCGCCGTTGTGGGGGATCGGGCCGGGGGTCGCGGCTCTGAGGGGCCGGGCCGGGAGTCGCGGTTCTGAGGGGTCCGGCCGGGGGTCGTGGCTCTGAAGGGCCGAGCCGGGTCGCGGCTCTGAGGGATCGAGCCGGGGGTCGCACTCCCGGCGTCACGAGTGGAGGTCCAGGAGCGCGCCACGGTCTCACTCGCCATAGGGTACAGGAGTTTTTTGAATTTGTGTTATTTTTTTGGTTAATTTGCGCGACGGCGGCGCTGTCAGCGCATCGGGGAGGGGACGCAGATTGGCAGAGCTGGAGGATAGCCTGATTCCTGAAATCTGAGTCGCTCGCGGGGGGATGTATGAGGCTCATATCCCACTCTGGGTGGATACTTGGGATTTGTATCCCCCTCGGGTTGCATAGATGGGATTTATAGCCCCCTTGGGGTGGATAGATGGGATTTATGTTCCACTCTAGTTTGATATATGTAATTTAGATCTCCCCAGGTGGATAAATGGGATTTATATCCCTCTGGAAATTCTTTTACTATTTAAAATTGATAATTAATGAATGTTTCTATATTGAGGCTTTTCTCCTGGAAAATGATCCTTGAAAAGAGCCTGCGAGCTGCCAACATCCCTCATGCCCAGGCAGGACAATTCTGGGACAAGCAGTTCCAAATATTTACGTGTTGACTCTTTTAACTTTGGAGACACAAATAACCGGAGACATTTTGATAACTTGATGACAGCACTAAAAAAAAAGAAACAAAACAAAAGCCAACATGGGAATCTCGGGTTTGTTCCGGCTTTGTGTAAACTCTGTGGAGAAAATATTTCCTGTTTCAGGATCAAATAGGGAGAGGTCAGCCAAGGAGTTTGTCTTGTCTTTTAGGAAAGGGTTAAGATGGAGTCGGAAAGGTTGGATATCGTGGGTTCAGGAATGGAGGAAAAATGGGAGAAATAAGGAAAAGGAAGTGAAGGATTATTAATTTTTGTTCCAGGTCCATGGGATGTTGATGGAAACAGTTCATGTTCTCCACACTGGAGCTTGCAGGGCTGACCTAAGGTTCATGTTGATGGACAATGGTCTGTCAATGGTGAGGACAAGGAGTTGGGAATTCACTGAGGGAAGACAAGAACTTGGGAATATTAAAGGCAGGAGAGCAGCCCCAGCCCCCATCCGTAATTGCCTAAATCTGCACAAAATCACCTTCACAGCTCACTAAACAGGGTGTTTTCAACCCTGGAGCCGGTTCCCTCCTCACTGCTGGCTCTGGGTGGCTCAGACTGTGTTTCTGTGTCCCTCACTGGTGCTTTTTGGGGCTGAAACCCAAAAATGGCTCCTGTGGGCTGCGGCTGCCCCTGGACATCGCTCCAGGTGCAGCAGGATTTGCCTCCAGGCTGGTTTGATAAGGAGCTGCTGGAAAATACCAGAGACCTGTTTGCTTCCTGCTGGGAGGTAACTGGGAAAGGTTCTCACAACTGCAGGGAAAATCCTCTTTGTGTTAAAGCTGCTTACCCCGGGGAGAGCTGGGTGGCTGCTCACGGAGACAGTGGCCATGGAGCCACCGCCACCAGCCCTCCGAGTTGGGGGAAAAGGGAAAATCTGGGAAAGGAACTCGTGAAAGAGGCGGGAGGATGATGCCATTTTGGGACTAAGGAGGTTTGGGTGAATATTCCCAGCTTTGGGAGCAGGGAAGGTGTGTCCAGCTGTCCGTCAGTGGTGTGTTTGTGTCAGGACATCGCTGTCCCAAAGCCCCGCTGGAAGGTGAGGATTTGGTCAGGAAGGTTTGTAACTGGAGGATTTGCTCCGGAAGGGAGCGATTCAATTTGTAGTTAGGCCAGGTTACAACAAACTGGTTTATTTTCGCTGTCTGCGGCAGAGGGATGGTTTTTAGAAATAAACCCATAACCTTCATCCACATCTTTTATTTTCCTTTAATTGCTTTTTACTCCACTCCAGGCTTGGAAATCTCACCGCTGTGTGATCCTGAACAATTTCCCGGGGCGTTCTTGGCTTTCTTCGATCCACCTTTGTGGCAGCACAGCGCCAGGAGGTGGCACTGCCAGGCAGTGCATCCGGTCTCGCTCCTCCAGCCCCTTCTGAACCCATTTCCAGCCTTTTAGCTTCCGTAGGAAACAGAACTCTTCTTCTTTCCAAGGCTAGGGGCCGGGATAACCTGGGAATGGTGGGGCCCTGCTGCTCCATGGGTGCAGAGGTGGGCAGGATGGGTCGTACCTGCTCCGGCAGCTCAGGAGATTCTCCCGGCGTCTGGGAGATGTCTGGAGGGAGCCAAGGGCTCTGGGGACTGTGACCACAATGAATCTCCTGTTGGCTTGACTCAACATCCCTTGGCATGACTCAGCCTCTTTTGTCCTGCAGGGTTACCTGGGTACATCAGGGCCAGTTTTCAATCCCTGCTTTCCTGTTAACTCTCTCAAGGAAAAGCAATATAGACACTCAGTGTGGGATTGCACTTTTTTTCCCCCCACAAAAAAGGAATTTAACTCTGATTTCTTGACCAAAACCACCCATTTTTGCAACAGTTTGCCCTCCATGGCTAGGTTGAGGTGGTGGGAGGTTTCCTTCTCGTTGTACCCAGATATTGGCAGGTGTTTCTGGAAAATAAATGGTGTGGTTCTGGAAGAAACAAAGTTGGAAACTCCTGGCTGGGTTTAGAGGCTCAAGAAGATCCTTCTGACGGGACAAACGCCGCTCGCGTTGTTTGCGTTTGTTATCCCAGTCCTGGTGGTGGTTACGGATTGTTCACCATGACAGACCAGGTGTTGGGGATTTTATTGGCAGAGGTTCTTATTTACAGCGGAATCCGAGGAAACAGGAAAGGACTGAAGCCTTGCACAGTTCTCCATGCTCGCACCGTCCCTCCACCAAAAACTTCAGGCACGAAGCCTCGGCAGTTCCGGAGCAGAGACAGCGCCTCGTGGAGAGGATGTTATTGTCGACACCTGACGACGTCCACCGTGTCTGGAACGAGGGAAACAGGTGAGCAGGTTCCAGAGTGTGGTGGGACGAGGGTCGGTGTATCCCTGGGATGTTGGAGAGCTCCAGCTGAGGGAAAAGGTTGGCCAGGTGGGACGGAGCTTTGGAGGAACCTGGGCAGGAGGGTGGAACCAGCTGGCCTGTGAGGTTCATCCCAACCCATTCTAGGGTTTATGGAACAGGGTGTTTGGGTGGATGAGCAGTGGGAGCTGCCTGGTTGCTCGCACCCGTGAAGGTCCCGCTGAATGCCAACAGGTCATTGGGAAAACGCCCTGGAAAGCCTCTCCAGGCCATCAGTGGCGATCAGAGGTGCTGGTGAGTTCCCTGGCATCACAGCTGGATGCCTGGAAGGGGTTTGTTATCTTCCAGTTGTTTCGGAAAGTTGCTGCTTCAGAGGGAATTGGATTTCCCTGGGTTAAAGGACACACTTTGAGTGAGTGTTGAAATCCCAGAGTACCTTTGGAGGAGGAATCTGGGGGTCATAGCAGGAGACCCAGGAAGCTGAGGAGGATGATGAGGGTGAGTTGGCTCTGCAGGGATGATCCCAGTGACTCCCAGGAATCCTGGTGAGTCAAGGAAAAGAAATCAGTCAGAAAGTCCCATGTTTGATTGTGCTAAAAGCCTGTGGCAGAGCTCCTGAGCTGACAAGCACCCACCTGACTGTTCTCAGCATCCCTGGAATCCCCTGGAGCATTTGTGTCTGGTAATCCTGAAATCTTGGTGGTGGCATTCTCTTCTGCAAACCACTTCCCCCAATCCACTTCTCCAGTGGTGCTTGTCTAGATGTGGAGAAAAATAAATAACCTGCTATGTCACAGCATAGGATTAACTCCGTGCAGAGCGATCCCTCCTTGGGATGTCTTTGGTAGTATTTAATTGGGAAAACAAGGAATTTCCCACTGTTTCTGTGCACAATCAAAAAATGAATCCCAACTCAAACGGTTCCATGACTGCTGTTCATGGACACTCTCGTCAAACTCACTCAGCTTGGTCTGTGGTCTAAAAATCAGCAGTTTTAATCCATTTATTTTTCCCTGTGGCAGAGATTTGGGTGAGGAAAACCTGGTTTTTTTTAGGGGAATACCAAACTCACCTCATAGGAATCCAACTCGTACATGTACGTGGCGGGGGTTGCCGTGATGTTGTCATAGTAATAATCTTCCGTGGAATAATAGTAATTGCCTGGAATGGAAACAGCTCCAGGTGAGGTGGCACTGGGGGGTTGGAGACGCCTATCCAGCCATGGGACGAGATGAGTCCCTCCCTCATGTTGTGATCACTCAGTTTTCCCCCCGAGCAGCCAGCGTAACTCAAATTAATCCAGACAATTCAGATAAATCCCTTCCCAGCCCCAGTTATCCCAGCTCGCTCCCGTGGCTTATGGAAAACGGTAAAAGTGCTTTAAAAAAAAAAAAAAAAAAAAAAAAAAAAGGCATTTCTCACTTAAATGAGCCATGTAGTCATATAAATCCTGTGTGATCTCCTCCATGTCATCTTCGGCCTCCGCCTTCCCTGAAAGCAAAGGAACAGCGCGCGGATCATCACGCGGAGCCTTGGGTCGAGCCGTGGGCGCGGGGTCGTGTGAAGTTTCCTTGATTTATTGGTGCTTTGGGCAAAACCCCTTTCCTGTGGGACTGATGGATTTACAACCTGACCCATGATTAGATCCCAGCTAAAGGTGTGAGAGGTGCGACCGGGGCTGGGGTTTTCCCTTCGTTTTGGGGTGTGGATGTGTTGGAAGCAAGAGATGCAGTGGTGGGGATGGAGCCCCTGGTCCTCCACCCCAGAGCTGGGCTGGAACTCCCCTGGGATGAGCTCCTCATCCAGGATCCAGCTGCTCCAGCAGCTTTGGAGCTGCCGAGGGCTCAGAAGGGACAACTCTTATGTTTCCTTAGGGCTGAGCCACTATAAATAAATTCTGACCCATGTGACATTGTCGCAGTTGGAGAGAGTGGCTCGTTCCCTATTCCAAACAGAAGGTTCTGTGCGTTTTCTTGGTTTTGGGGGGGGGATTTTTTTAAAAAGCAAATTAATTGGGAATGTTAATGTTCTAATAGTCACAGATTCATACACTAAGATACTCATGAGAATGGGAGATATGGAATAAGAAGGTATTTTTTATAGTTTGATCCTCATTTGTAATCGTAAAGTAATTATAATATTGTCATTATAAGTCATTAATAGCTGGAATGATGCTCTCAGTCATGCCCAGGGCCAGCTGTAGCTCCAGGTCCCTCTCCAAACCCTGCCACTTCTTCCTAACATATCCCTGTCTTTCTCAGCACTGGCAAACCCAGGTCCCAAAATTCTCATTAGGGAATTTCTCTGGAAACAGTGACTGAGGCTCTGCAGGAGGGACACAGCACAGCCTCACTCTTTGCTGTGTCGTACACCTTGACCTGTCCCACTCCCATCCAGAGCTTTTGGGGAAATTTGGACTGAAACTGGGACCTGGTCCCCCAGTTCCTGCTCCTTCCCACGCTCATCCTCTGACAACGCTCCGTCGGCATTGAACTCTGGCTCGGGCACGTTATCCTGTGCACGGAGCTTTCCCAGAAAGGCGCTCCGTGCTGGCTCTTGTGTTTGCACTGGAGTTAAGAATAACAAGGCAACCGTATCCTGACAAGAATTTCCAGCTGGGAATCCCCTCGCCTGATGTTTCGTGTTAGGATCTGTTCCTTGGGTGAGGAGAAAGAGGAAGAGGGAGGCTCTGGGCATGGCAGAGCTGCAGCTCCCAGTTCCCCTCAGCCGGTGCTGCTCCGTGTCCCACCTTCCCAGAGATGGGGGAATATCTCGTGCTCATCCCTAAGCAGCTCCAGGCTGGGGTTTTCCCCCTTAATACCTTGATTCCGCTCTTCCTCGTCTCAAACTGCCCACGTAACTCTCAGGAAATCTGTTAGGGGGTTTTTTGTTGGTGGTTTTTTTTTTCTCTGTGTCTCCTAATAGCTCCCAGCTGGAATTTGCAAATGATTTGAACACAGTGCGGGAAACATTCACTATCCCTCTGTTCTCCAAGCACAGGCTTTATGAAGCTTTCAGTAATTTACATCGTGTGTTCCTGGTGGGGTTTTTTTATTTCCCCTGAAGCCCCCTTTCTCCAAGACAACCCCTCCAATAACTTTCACCCTCCAGACCCTCCCAACTTCCCCGCGGCATGCCAGCAGCGTGGGAATAATCAGAGCAGCGAGATAAAATCGAATTGCCTTTAGAAAACCCTGAAAAACCTGGGGAATTTACTTACCCGGCAAGGAATGAAGAACCAGGAGCACCGCGATGTAGAAGTTCATCGTCGTCCGTCGGGTGTCTGCTGCCGGGGAGGCTCCGCTCCTGCTCCGCGGGACCTTCCCGAGTCCTCGCAGAGGCAGGAAATGACTCGGGGGGGGGTTGAGCCGAGACTCCTGCGTAGAGCTGGAGGGTCGTGCCCAGGACTGGAGCAGCGCAGGGCTCAGCGTGTCCCGTGCGGTGCCCGCTCCGCCGCTCCGGCGGTGCAGGAATTTCCCTTTGCGAGAGGCGTTTCGGATGGCTGAATCGCAAATCTTGACAAGTTTTCCCCGGGGAGGGTTAGTGCCGCTGGATGAGTTCTCATGCGGAGGGAGGATGGTTTTGATTACGTTCTAACGGAGCGAAGCAGAGCTATAAATAGCAAATTCTTCTGGGAGAGAAGGCAGAGATGCTGACTGGGAGCCAAAGTCAGTCCTGACTTCCTGTAAAATCTTGGGGGATTCTTTCGTCTTGGCTTCGTTTCCCCTTCTCGTGCCTCAGTTTCTCTGTCAGGAGGAAGAAACGTGAACGGTCATGGATTTATTTTATAGTGGGTAAAAAACACTGGGGAGAAGGCGATAGCAGAGCTCCTGCGAGGAGCCGGCGGGATCCAGGTGGGAACGGGTGCAGAACGGAGAGGGAAGGAAGAGGGGAAGCGAAGGAGACAGGTGAATCAGTTGGTGTAAAATCAGTATTTTGGTGACTCTTGGACACTGAGGTTAGAAAACCAGGAAAGAGCAAGATGAGCCTTGCACAGTACAGGAGGAGCTCTGTCTTGGGGTGCCGTGGAATGGTGGAAGGCGTTGGGAGTGGCCTCAAAGCTCATCTCATCATCTCATCTCATCTCATCTCATCTCATCTCATCTCATCTCATCTCAATCTCCTGTTGACTTTAAACCAAAGATTTCTGTAGATTTTAAGGATTCTAATCAATTTTAAGCTAAAAATTCCCCAAAGCAGACTTTTTTTTTTTTTTTCTTACCAAGAGTACATCCAACTGAAGAATTTTTCGAGCCCATCCCAAAGCCAATTCCCAACCTCCCTGAGGTTCTCTCTGCTTTGCCAAAGGAGCTTCCCCCATCTGTAGAGGGATGTTTGGCAAAGGGTTAAGTGCCCAGGAATGCCGAGCAGGAAGTGAATCTCCTCAAATCCTTCTCTCCACAAGATCCTCCTCTCCCTCCTCCACAAAAACAACATCACAACTCAAAAATCCCCACCCAAGCAGAAATCTGAACCCGTTGTGAAGAATCCCAGCAGGTCTGGAGCCATCGGCTCAGCCGGGAGGCACTGGGGGAGCACAGAAGGGTTAAAATATCCTGGGATTAAAGGAATGGGGAGGGAAGAGGCGAGGAAGGTCCCTGAGGATGAGTGGGTGGGCTTGAATGGACAAACCCTTGGTGTGGGAGCTTCGAGTCAGAACTCAGTGGGATTTGCAGGCTGCTTGGGGCTGGGAACGACTCTGGATGCGATGGTGTAGAACTTGCAAAAATTGGGAAAACTTGGAGAATCCATGAAGAGACCTGGATAAAATGTGCCATGAGGTGGGAAAAGGGGGAAACAGCTGCTCTTCCCTGGCTGTGACCAGCTGGAACATCCCAGCAGCGTCCTGCAGCCCAGGTGCAGGTCTCGAATTGTGTTTCTGGATGGAAAAGGAAACTGCTCTATTTTCATTCTGGGTTTTTTTGGTTTTCTTTTCTTTTTACCTTTTTCCTTACTGATTCTTCACATCTGGCAACACAGAGCAAGCCATTGCAGCCACAGAAAGGAGGCAGACCAAGGGCTTTTCCATCTGCCACCCCCAAACTTTGTTTCCTGTTCCTCAAAGCCCTATTTTGCTCTTTCTACTTCTATGTCTTTATTTTTAAATTATTGAAGGTTTTTATTATTATTATTATTATTACCATTATTTTCCAAAATCCAACAGTTAAATCTGTCACAACAACAGAGCAGCAAGGGAGGGACACCTCTCCTGAGGGAAAACTCAACTTGTGGGCCAAAACGGAGGGAAAAAGGAAGGAAAAAGAGAAAAAAGGAAGGAAGAAGGAGGCTCTTGGTTCTTGCCGTGCTGAGGGGGCTGCGCCCAGGGATGCTCTGAGCATCCAGAGCGTGGTGCTGTCTCGGGGGGTTCAGTCCAAGGAGGAAGGTGCAGCTGAAGTCAGCGGTGCTCGGATGCGTTGTGTCATTTCCCAGCTTTAATAGACGGAAGCGAAACAAGAAGGGAAATTAACACAACGCAGCCGGTAACTCCGGTTCTTCCCTGAACAATGCCTCGTGCCCAGGAGATGGCATTCGCAGGATTCCTGCGGAAGAGGCTGGAGGGGACATTGTTCGGAGTTTTCCGTGCGGGGGACGAGAAAGATGGGTGAAAAATCCAAGCTCTCTTGGCATCAGTGCCCAGCACTCCGTGCGACACCGTCAGTCCAGAGGGAGGAGGAATGAGCTGCCCACCCCTTGGGAATCTGGAGGGAGGGGCTTTGGAGCCGTCCGGGCTGTTCTTGCCGGCTGGGGAATTTTTTTAGTCTAAATAAAGTTTTCCTGCTCTTCCCAGCTCCTCTGTAAACAGCGGCAGCGTGGGGGTGGGGGGACAGAATCAGAGTGGGAGATGTGAGGGGCTTGGAATAGAGAGAAAAATGCCGGGTTTAAAGAGGAGTTCCTTGAAAATAGAAGAGGAGAGGAGAGGAGAGGAGAGGAGAGGAGAGGAGAGGAGAGGAGAGGAGAGGAGAGGAGAGGAGAGGAGAGGAGAGGAGAGGAGAGGAGAGGTGAACCCTGCAGACATGTGGTGCTGGCACAGACTGTGTCGGGTGTCCCCACTGTGTCCCCCGAGTGTCCCCAACTCCGGCACTGGTCCTACCCCCCCCGGCAGGGTCCTCCGGGCCGGCAGGGGGCGCCGTGCGCGGCCGCCATGGGCGCCGCCGTGTTCTTGGGGTGCGCCGCCATCGCCTTCGGGCCCGCGGCCGCGCTCCTGCTGCTGACGGTGGCGGCGGAGCCGCTGCGGGTCATCGTGCTGGTGGTGGGGTGAGCCGGGCAGCGGGGCCGGGGGGCCCGGGGGGACTCTGGGAGGCGCTTGGGGGGCGCCCTGAGGGGCTTTGGTGGGTCTGGGGTGCTGTGGCGCCGGGGGCGGCTGAGGGAGCTGCTCTCGGAGTGAGGCCAGGGGGCAGTTCAGGAGCAGTTGAGAACATTTTGGCATTTGGGGGGGGTTCCATCCCAGCTCTGGCTGATGCTGGTGCCTGCGCGTCCCGTTTTGCCCTCAGGGCGTTTTTCTGGCTGCTGTCGCTGCTCGCCGCCTCGCTGCTCTGGTTCGTGTCGGCGCGGCTCAGCGGGCGGGAGGACGCGGCGCTGCTGCCGCTCGGAGCCGCCGCTGCCGTGCTGCTGCAGGAGCTCTGCAGGTTCGCCTGCTTCAAAATACTCAAGTAAGAGCCCGCCCGGGGGGCCTGGGGAGCTGTGCCGATGGTTGGGGTGTGCCAGGGGTTGGGGAAACCAGAGCAGATGTTGGGGCTGTGTCCAGTGGAGTTTTTTCCTTGTTAAACCGCGGGAGCGAGTCGAGCCGTTTCCTCGCACCCCGCGCTGGCCCCTGGTTCTCCCTTCCCCTCTCCGGTTGGATGAGGCTCATGCTCTCTCTCTGTCTGGCGGGGCAGGAAGGCGGATGAAGGGCTGGCGACCCTCAGTAAAGATGGGCGATCCCCGATCTCCCTGCGACAGATGGCTTACGGTGAGCAGAGCCCCGGCGCCGGGTGCTGCGTGCAATCCTCCTGCCCTTCCTGAGCCCAGCGAGCCTGTGTGGAGCTCACAGGGGTCCCTTGACCCTGGCTCTCCCCCACAGTGTCTGGACTCTCCTTTGGCATCATCAGTGGTGTCTTCTCCATCGTCAACATCCTGGTGGACTCTGCCGGGCCTGGCACTGTTGGGATCCATGGGGATTCCCCTTACTACTTCATCACCTCTGGTGAGGCCAGGGCCACAGCGAGGAGGAGGAGGAGGAAGGCTCTGGCTCTGAGGCTCCGTATCTGTCCCCACAGCCTTCCTCACCATGGCCCTGGTACTGCTCCACACCTTTTGGGGCATCATCTTCTTCGATGCCTGTGAGCGGCGCCGCACTGGAAGCCTGGGGCTGGTGGTGGGCAGCCACCTGCTCACCTCGGGGCTGGTGAGTCCTGGGGGGCACCGGAGCCTCTTGGGGTGCCCGGGCTGCTGGAGGTCACTGTGGGATTTCAGGAAGTTCAAGCCGGGTTTCCACAGAGCTAGGCGCTCTTTTTCCAGCCGTGGCTGTTTGGAGGGGTCAGGAAGGTGTGACCTGCCTCTCTGTGTCCACAGACCTTCCTGAACCCTTGGTACGAGGCCAGCTTGGGCCCCATCTTCATCCTCACGTTCTGCACCGGCCTCTGGGCCTTTGGCACCGCTGGCGGCTCCTTCCACAATGTCCTCAAGTGCCTCTCCTGTAAGGGGGGGCCGGGCTGGCATTTGGGGGGCTGGGGGGGGGCAGAGCTGCTGAGTTGGGGGTGGATGTGTCTTGTGGAATGGGGGTCATGTTCCTGGGGACTTCCACAAACCCCCAAACGACCCCCACCTCCATAAATGCCCCTTTTCCTCCCAGGTAAGCAGGAGCCTGAGGGCCAGGTCATGCTCTACTCAGCGCTGCAGGTGCCTCCTGAGGAGTGAGGGAGCCACGGCCCCGCAGCCGGACGCTCCTGCCAATGCCTTTGCTCCTCCTGCTCCGGGGGAATTTGTGTCTGACCGCTGTTCCTGGGGGGCCTTTGGGGTCTGACCCATACTCCTGAGAGAGTTTGGAGTTCTGCTCCTGGGGAATTCAGGGTCTGACCAGTTCTCCCAGGGGGATTTGGGGTCTGACCACTGCTCCTTCCCCTTTGTTCCCAGATTGTGTTAACACCTTCCCCTCAGTTTGAGGCTCTGGGGAAGGCCAGGGTGGGACAGATGCCCTGGGGGAACTCAGGGCAGCACCCTCCCCGAATCCCTCGTGTTTGTCATCCTTGGGGGATCCCTGCACCAGGACTGGGATGCTCTGCCCTTCTCACCCCTTCAGCACCCAGAGGGTTGGAGGTGCAGCTGGGGTATTTTTTTATTTTATTTTATTTTATTAAGAGTAAAACCCTTTTACAAGAACACGGGACACTGTGGCTGCTGGGGAGAAGGGGTGGGGGGAGAGGGGTTGTTCCCCCATTGAGCTCTGCTCCAGCCTTGGGGGGCACCCAGGGGAGTCCTGATTTCTTGGGGGTGATAAGGTCCAGCCCCAAAACCCGTCAAAATCCCCTGTTCCCTCCCCACAAAAAGAGACCAGGAGGGGGAAAAGGGCTTTATTTGCAGTGGGGCTGCGGGCAGGGGACAGCGTGAGCCCGATCCCAGCCTGGGGGTCAGCGGGAGCGTCCGGTGTCCAGGGGGGAGCGGCGGGAGGAAGCCTTGAACACCACGTCCTGCGCCTGCGCCCGCCGCGCGCTGCCAGGGCAGAATCCAGGGTGAGGGGGGTCTCTGTGGAGCTCAGGGCCCCCCCTGCTTTTGGGGGTCCCTCTGAGGGGTGTGGGGGGTCTCACCGCATCCGCTTGGCCCCAAAGTGGACGGCGAGGAAGAGGCCGACGCAGCCGGCGACAGCGCCGAAGATGATGGCGATGACCTCACCTGTGTGCCGGGGTGGGGGTCAGGGGGGTCCAGGGGTGACCCCCCCAGCCCAGCCCAGCCTCCTGGAGTATCCCTACCTGTGGAATATCCCTCTGGCTCTGCAAGGGAAAGGGCAGGGTCAGGGCCAGCTCCTGGTGCCCAGCTGGGGCTCCAGGAGCCACGTGAGGGGCGCAGGGGACCCTTCCCACCCCTCTGCTCCGCTCACCCCTGGGGAAGGACGAGAGCACCAGGCGCTGGTTCAGCTCCTGCGGGGCCCGGAAATTATCCACCAGGGGCTGGGGCTCCTCCAGCTCGGCCTCCTCCGTGGAGTAAAGGCTTCCCTGGAGCTGCTCCAGCTGGAAGGGGAAGGGGGAAGCACTGGGGGCTGTGTTTGCCAAGCTCGAGGGGCTCCCCCCAGAGCAGGTCCTACCTGGGCCTGGCTGATGCGAACGGGCTGCGGGAAGAGCGTCCAGAGGACGCTCTGGAAGCACGGTGGGGTGGTCAGGGACCCATTGTACCGGTAGTAGCGGTCGAGGTGTGCGGGGAGCAGGTCCTGGATGCTGAAGGAGGGGATGGCCACCGTCTGCCCTGTGGGGGGGAGCAGTTGGGGGGTGCTGGGAGGGGGATTTGGGGTTTTCCCCCCTTCCCTCTCCTCACCTGCGTAGCGGATGCTGCCGAGATGCCTCAGGATGTTATCGTAGGCGGGGTGGGGGTCATCTCCCACCTGGAGGAGTGGGTGGGGGGCCAGTAAGGGGCTGAGGGAGGGTGGGTGGGTGGGTGGGGGCATGGGTGTGGGGTCTGTACCTCCAGGAGGACGCCGAGCACAGCCAGCCCACCGGGGTGCTGCTGCGCTGCGCTGGCGTCGGCGAAACGCTCGATGTCGAAGTGCACCACGTGCATCTACGGCACAGTGGGGACCCCCTGAGCCCCCAGCCCTACCACCCCCAACCCCTGCGTCCTGGTTCCCATCCCACACCGCTGCCTGCGCCCATCCCAGCACCTCCCACAGTGCCCAGATCTGCTCCCACTCCGTTTCCCACCCTTTTTTTCTTCTGCACCCCATCCCCTCCCTGCCCTCATTTCACATCCTTGGACTCATTTCCCTCACCATTCCCTGCAGCAAATTCCTGAAGTGCAAACCCATTCTCCACACTGTTCCCATGCTGCTTCCCACAACCACTTCCCACACAATTCCCACGCCATTTCCTCACCCCAAACCCGTTCCCGTCCTCTTTTCCTCATCCATTTCCCGCTCCCAGACCCATTTTTGGAGCCGTTCCCCGCCCGGTACCTCGGCGGGGGCGCGGTGCCCATCCAGCAGGTGCTCAGCGCCAGCGGCGTGGCCGGGCCGGCCCCAGTGGAAGTGGAGCTGTACGGCAGCGAAGGTGTGGGGCAGCCCCCGGAGTCGCAGGGACGGTGGCAGCGCCAGCACGGCTGCGGGACAGGGGCGTCAGCAGGGCTGGGACACCGGCGGCTCCCCGGTTCTCCCCCCGGCGCTCACCGGTGTGGCCGTTGTTGGCGAGGGTCAGCCGGGGGCTCTCGGGGTGCTCGTAGCCCTCGGGCTGCAGCGGCGGCAGGGACAGATCCGGCCGCGCCCGCGCCGTGGTGATGTCGATGGGTGACTGCGCCCGGCCCCCACACTCGGGGTGTTCCTCGTGCCAGTGCTGCTGCCCGTGGGGACCTGGGGGGGACCAGAGCCCAGGTGGGACCCCCCACACCAGGTCACCCCAGGGGCGGCTTCACCCAGAAGGGTCCTGTGACCCAAAACGCCCTCGGTGCCCCCCAAACCGGGACACGAGTGACGTTCCCAAAGGCCTCGTTAATCTGCTGGGGACATTTTTTCCGGCCGGGGGAGCGGGGACAAAGCCGAGGGCCGGGGGGGGGCACCCATGGGTCCCCTGGGCCCGGCAGGATGGGGCTTAGCGGGATTTGGCCAAGGCCGGATCCTAATTGGATTTGGCAGCAGGAGCCTTATGTAAAGGAGCACAAAGGGACCATTGGAGCGAGGGGGGCAAAGGGGGGGGCAGGAGGGGGAAAATGGGGGGCTGCACCCGTTCACTGCCGCCTGTTTTAGGGGACTCAGGTGTCTAGAGGGGAGCGACGGGGGGCTGTCATCCACTCATCTCCTTCCCATTTGGGGCACCCACATGTCCAGGATCACGGGGGGCCTGTCACCCATCTACCTCCCTGCCCTCTGGGGAGACCCCTGTGAGCCCCCCAGCTCAGGGGGCTTCAGGGGGTGGGGATAAATGGGGGTTCCCTGGCTGGGGCCCGACGACTCACCTTCGTACGTCCAGTGGGGACCTGTTGGGGAGAGCGGAGGCGTTGGGGTGGGGGCTCGGCCAAGCCCCCTGGCCCAACATGGGGGCACCGGAGGGGGTCTGGGGCTGCACCCCAGAGTGGGATCTGCCAGGGGCACCCCGGGGGGACTCACCAGCGGGCAGGGCGGGGGCCAGGCCCCCCAGGAGCAGCAGCACGCTCAGCATGGCGGGGGGCAAGGGGGGCCGGGTGACACCGGCCCGGCCCTAAATACCCACCCAGGGGGACGGCCCCCCCCCGGGGGGACGGGGAGGGCTGGAGGAGCCATGTCCGGGGTGTCGGGGTGTGGGGACGGCGGAGATGGGGTTGTGTGCTTGCAGGGGCTGTGGGGCTGCGAACTCTGGACTTGTGGGGTGAGGAGTTTTTAGTACTGGGGTTTGGGGGGCTCTGAGGGTTTGGGGGGCCTGAAGAGGGACCCTTGTGGAGGGTCGTTGGGTGGGGTCTTGGGGGGACCTGGGGGTCACCCTGGGTCTCGTGCGGGGAGAGTTGCGCTGGGGGCTCTGGGTCCTGGGTGGGATTTTGGGGGGAAGATGAGGGAGTGTGTGTGTCGGGGGGGGGGGGCTTGGGGGTGCTCGGGGTGAGGGGGGAGCCCCAGGCAGACCCTGCGGCCGCTCCCCGGCCACGCCCTTCTCCGTGAGGCCCCGCCCCGAGGGCGGTCCCCACGCGCGAGCGTGACGTCACAGGACCCCCGCCCCCACGTGGGGGCCCACGCGCCGCCTCGCCCCGGTTATGTAACGGCGTGGGGGGCGCGGCCGCCCCGCCCATTGGCCGAGACGCGGCCCCGGGATCGCCGCTCATTGGCTGGAGGCACCGGGGCGGTGCCGGCGTGGCGGGGGCGCGGCCTGAGACCCCTCAGAAAGCTGCCCGCCAGGGGGCGCTGCGCAGCGCCGCGTGACCCGAACCGCCGTGCGGGGGGGGCGTGGCCAGAGCCCCGCCCTCCGGCCAATCAGCGCGGGGCGGTGGCACGAGCCAACGGGAGCGAGGGGGCGCGGCCTCTCGGAGAGCAGCGGCCAATGGGAGCGGGGCGGGGCGGGGCCCGGCCGGAGGCACGTGCGGCCGCGCACGTGTCCGCGTGGGGCCGCCGCGGGCGGGGCGGGACCGGCACCGGCACCGGGGACAGAGAGACCGGGACACGGGAACAGAGAGACCGGGACACTGAACAGCGGCACCGGCACCGGGGACAGAGAGACCGGGACACGGGAACAGAGAGACCGGGACACTGAACAGCGGCACCGGCACCGGGGACAGAGAGACCGGGACACCGGGACATCGGCACCGGGGACAAAGAGACCGGGACAGCGGCACCGGCACCGGAGACACAGAGACCGGCACCGGGGACAGAGAGACCGGGACAGCGGGACCAGCACCGGGGACAGAGAGACCGGGACACCGAACAGCGGGACCGGCAACAGAGAGACCGGGACACCGAACAGCGGGACCAGCACCGGGGACAGAGGGACCGGCTCAGGGACATTGACACCGGCACGGGAAACGGGGACAGCGATACCAGCAGCAGCATCGGGACACCGATACCGGGACAGGAACGGGGACGGTGATACTGGAACAGTGATACCCGCAGTGGATCAGGGACAGGAACAGCGACACCGGCACCGGAGCAGCGGCGCTGGGACGGGGACACCGGCACCGCCGCAGCTGCAGCGGGGGGGAGCAGGTGGGATCCGGAGTGACCAGGACCAGGGGTGGTTCCGGTAACGGGGCGCCCTCGTGATGGTTCTGGGGGTCCCAGTGTGGGGGGGAAGATCCCCGTCACGGGCCGGGCTCCTGCAGGGGGGATCTGAGTTCTGGGGAGGGGGCGGCAGGTGATGGAGTGCGGGGAGCTGGTGGGGGCTCCGGGGCAGTCCCGGGGTGTCCCAGGCCTGGGGGAGGTCGCAGTACCGGGGGCGCTGTCCTGTGGCCGGGGGTCTCCTGGCACTAGGGATGGTTCTGCCTGAAGGGTCCCAGTGCCAGGTGTGTCCCTGCACCCCCCACCCTGTCTGTGGAGATGCCAAATCTGCTCCCCAGGGCCTGTGAGGTGACACTGTGGGTGTGGGGGGTGACACCCCCATGGGAGAACAAGGCAGTTCCTTCTCTTCCATTTTTGTCTCATATCCCCCTCTTTTTTTATTTTTTTTTTCCTCTGTGTTTCACTCCCTGTCCCCAGACAACCTCGGCTGGGTGACCCTGCAGGAACTGAAGGCAGGGAGAGGCTCCCCTGGGGGGGCCACCCCCGCCATGGAGCCCCCCGCCCGCGCCTGCTCCTGCGGCTCCCCTGCGTCTGACAGCGAGGTGGAGGCTGGCAGCTCCCTCCGGAGCCCCCCCAAACCCGAGCGCAGCCGCAAGCGCCCGGCGGGGCTGGACCGAGCAGCCCCGGAATCGCCGCCATCGCCCCGCGGGGGGAAGCGCCCTCGAAAAGGGGAGGGCGGGGATGTCCCCCCCAGCGATGGCGATCGCCTCTTTGCCCAAAAGGTGAGATTTGGGCAGAAAATGAAGGGATACCACCCACCCCCAAAAGATGGGAGGCGGGGGAGGGCTTGGTCCCCTAAAAAGAAAAAAAAATGGGGCTGCCTTATTTTCCCCACCTGAAACAGGTGATGAGCAGGGTTCGGGGGCTCAGAGGGTGATAAGTGGGGTTTGAGGGGGGATGAAAGGGTTGGGGGCTATGCATGAGACCCCTTCCCCAGTCTGGGTGCAGCCCAGTCACCTCCTCCTCCCCTTCCTCAGTGCCAGGAGCTCCGGGGTTTCATCCGGCCGCTGGCGGAGCTGCTGGAGGGGCTGCGGCGGGGCCGGTACGACAGAGGTGGGTGCCCCTCGCACCTTCTTTTTCCCCTCCCCAGCACCTCTTTTCCCCCTACGGAGAACTCACACAATTTCGGGACTCCCCAGGCCTGAGCAGCTTCCAACAGAGCGTGGCCATGGACCGGCTCCAGCGGATCATCGGGGTTCTGCAGAAGCCAGAAATGGGGTGAGCGCCCCAAAAGTCCCCAGGGGGAGGGCACAGGGACACCCCCGCGGGTGCCCCCTCTCCGCGGAGGGTGACAGGAGCTCTCTCCCCGCAGCGCCCGGTACCTGAGGACGCTGCTGCAGGTGGAGGCGATGCTGAGGCTCTGGTTCCCCCACGTCGCCCCCAAACCCGTGCTGGACCCGGTTCCCCCCGCAGCTCCCCAGCGGCGCCGCCCCCCCGCCGGTCCCCCCGGGGCTCCCCGGTGCCGCCGCTTGCCCGGAGACCTCCCCGGGGATCTCCCCACCCTCGCCAGCCCCGCGGGGACGTTACAGCAGCACGGATCCCCCCCGTGCCAGGCCGGGATCCCCGAATCCCCTCCGGCGCCGGACGTGTGACGCCCCCCCCGGCTCGAGGGGGGGGGGAAGATGTCATGTGCATTTCTTGGTTTTGCCTTTTTTGATTTTTTTTTTTTTTAACCTGTGGTCAGTGAGACCCGCGGGCGGGCGGGACTGACCTGGGGGGGCACCGAAGCTCCCCCAGAAGCCCCAACCCCGGGGCGGCCGCGTGCCTTGGCCAGAGCGGAGCCCGGGCCCTCCCGGGCTTGTGCCTTCCCCCGTGGCTTGGGGCGGTCGGGGGCGAGTGCGGCCCCCCGGAGCGGTGGTAGGCGGCTGAGGGGTGGAGATGCGGATCCCCGAGTGGGGATATCCCACAGCCGGCCCTGCTGGAAGCAATAAACGCCGCAGGAGCGGCCGGGGCCAGCCGGTGTCGTGTGGTTTTTTTCCTTGGGGAGGGTTGGGGGGTGCGTTCCTGTCCTCAAGGGGCTCAGAGCCGCCGCCGGCCCGTGGTGTCCCTTCGTCCCCTCCGCTGTGGGACCCCGAGTGCGCACGATGCCTCCAGTGCCGGTACAGGGAGAGTCCCGGGACCTTCCCGGTGCCGCTGCCCGCCGGAAGTCCCTGGAGCACCGGAAATCCCTCCCAACGGAAGTTCCACCCTCAGCCACTTCCGGTCCGGGCGCGGAGCGGCCGCGGCATCACCGGGGTCAGTCGGGGCGAGCACCGGACCGGGGTCCTTGGGTCCTACCGGGAGCGGCCTGAGCAGGGCCAGCCGGGGGCGGAGGGGGGGGGTCCGGGGCAGCGCCGGGTCCCTGCCGTGTTCCCTTGGGGCTCTGCGGGAGGGACCGCGCTCTCCCTGTACCCGGGGATCCCCGGGGCGGGGGAAAGGAGGGACCGGCTCCTCCGAGCCCCGGAGCCTCCCGGTCCCAGCCGCCCCGTCCCGCAGCAGCGCGGCCATGGCGAATCACCTGCGCTTCGTGGGCCGCACCGTGATGGTGCAGAACGGGAACGTGGAGGCGGCGTACGGCGTCCTGAACAGGTGAGCATCGGGGTGGGGGAACGGCCCCACAGCCCGGCCGGGAATCGGGGCCACAATTCCTTCACGTCCTGGGTTGAGAAGCAGAATTTCTTGAGCAGAAGGTGACGGGAGGGTGATGCCGGGCTCTTCTCGTCAGCTCTGCGTCCCGCCGCTCCCCGGGATGCGGGTGTCAATGGAGTGAAAGAAAGGAATGGCTCAGCACAGAAACTGGCGAGGGCAGCGCTGTTCCTCGAGGAGCTGCGTGCTCAGCGCACACCTTCGCTGGCCCCACAGAAGTGGGGGGGATTCCTTCCCCTCCTCGCTCTCCTCATGGCTGGATAGCGAGGAGAACGAGCTGAGGGTCCCCGCGGGGACCGAGCTATGCCCAGGGTTTGCAGCGTGGCGTGGTTTGTTCCTCCCTCCTCCTCGCACATCCCGGAACCTTTCCCGCCGCCGTCACGGCTCTCTCCCTTCTCGCAGGATCCTGGCGCAGGACGGCGTGGCTGATGCCGTGCGCCGCTCCCGGTACTACGAGAAGCCGTGCCGGGCGCGGCGGCGGCGCGCCTTCGAGGCGTGCCGGCGGGTGTACTGCGCCGAGATGGCGCGCAGGATCGCCTTCCTGGCGCGGAGCAGCCGGCAGGACCCGTGGCTGGGCTGCTGAGAGGAGCCGGCCCCAATAAAAACCCTCTCGTTCCGATCCCCGTTAATTGAGTGTGGTTAATTGCGGCGGGAGAAGGGGGCGTGGTCGGTGGGCGGGGTTAAGGGGGCGTGGCTGAGCCCGCGCCGGGACACGCCCCCTGCCTGGGGTGAGCGCGCCCCCCACCGGGGCCGTTTCCTTCCCGGCGCCCCCCGCGCGCTCCGCCGCGCACGCGCCCCGCGCCCGTTTCCGCTTCCGCCCCGACGCGCCGTCACCGTCAGGGGCCGCCGGGCCGGGACCGGGACCGGCGTGAGGGAACGGAGCCGGTGAGGAGAAACGGGGCCGCTGCGGAGGGGCGTGGAGGGAAAGGGGAAAGCGGGCGGGCTGCCGAGAGGGAGGCGGAGGCGGGCCCGGCCCGCGCGGAGCCGCTCTCCCGGCGCGCCGCGCTGAGGGGGCCGGGCCGGGCCCCGGGCGCAGCTCCGCGGCAGCGGGAGAGGCCGGGCCCTGCGGGGCAGCCGGGGTGCGCTGGGCTCAGCGGGAGCACCGTGTGTCCGGCGGGGCTGAGCTCCGTCCGTCCGGGTGAGGCCGAACGAGGCGGCGGAACGCCGGCGCGGTCGGGCGGTGCTCGGGGACGCGTTCATCGGTCCTGCTGTGGGTTACGGGGGTTGTGTCCCGCCCGGCCCCCGGAGCGCTGCGGCTCATGGAGCTGCTCCCCACGGTGGCTCTGCTCTCCCGGTGCCACAGGGAAACACCCGTAAAGCTGCGGCTGCTTCCCCTGCGGCTCCAGCTGGAGCTCAGGTCGGGTGGAGGCTGAAGCGGCTCCGGTGTTAGGACTGACCGCCGGGGGCCCATTCCCAGATCCAGGAAGGATAACTGAACCCTGGATCCCATTCCCGGCTCCAGCCGTGCCGGGTGTCCGTTCCCACAGCCCCGCGCTGGGGCAGTGGCCCCGCGGGGCTCCTGTCAGAGGCAGTGCCGTGGTCGAGCTCATCCCTAAGGAGATTTTCCCCGCGGCTCCCAGATCCGATTAGGGCCCGGAGCCAGTTAAAAGCAGTTGCAGCCACAGCTGTGAGCGCTGCAGGATTCGAGGGGATGTGAAACAGCCCAGATTTGGGGCTCCGCCTTGGGGAAAGGGCTCAGGTTGGTTTGTGCCCCTAACATGGGCTCAGTGGGAGTGTGAGGGGGTTCTCCTGTCCCACATGTTCCACTCACACTGCATTTCCCTTCCCAAACCTTGGAGGGAGGGATCTGGGGAGCTCGGATCAGAGGCCTTTGTCCTTGGGCTGGCAGCTGGGGAGCTCAGGGAGGGGCTGTCCTGAGAACAGACATTCCTGGTCTGTGTTTGGAAGCACAGGAGCGCTGCAGTGGGATCCCTGAGGGGCACCCAGCAGATCCCCTGTGGGGTCAGGACCTTCCTCTTCACGGGGTTTGACTCATTTTAACCCAAAGCTTAAAAACAAAGCAGCACGAATTTTTTTCCCCAGAGCTTTTCCCACCTGTTCACCCACTCCTGAGGGGAGAAGGGCACGGAGGTGACGACGCCCCGGGGATTCTGTTTTTACCTCCTGTGTCTCCTTCCAGCTCTTGAGCCTCTCGGGTGGCTCCGCTCGGCCCCAGCGGAGATGTCTCTGTCCAAGAGGGAGCTGGATGAGCTGAAGCCATGGATCGAGAAGACGGTGAAGCGAGTGCTGGGCTTCTCGGAGCCCACCGTGGTCACCGCTGCGCTCAACTGCGTCGGCAAGGGCATGGACAAGAAGAAAGCGGCCGGTAGGTCCAGAGCTGGGGTTGTAAAACAGCCCAGAACTCCCCAAGGTGGAGGGGCAGGGCTGCAGGGCAATTCTTTCAGCCTCTGAGAGCAAATCCATCACAGCAGATGCAGGGGGAAGCCTTGCAATGAATTAGAGAATCGGATAAGTGAAAACTAACTCCTTATTCAAGGGACTGGCAGTGGTGATTTAACTGGGGTGCTGTTTTTGCTCATTACAGCCCCGCTTTGCTTCTGTGTGAGGCCTGGACTCCCTTCATCCCTTAGTTTAAAGCTCCTGACAACACGATCCACAGATACCAGAGGCTTCCAGAGCTTCCTTGTGTTTTGTAGAGCTGAATCACGCTTAAATTTACATCCTCCGAAGAATCTCTGTGGCTTCTTCGTTCTCCTGCTCACCTCAGGCTCAGAATTCTGCACTGATCGGATTTTCCTCTTTTCCAGACCACCTTAAACCCTTCCTGGATGATTCTACCCTGCGATTTGTAGACAAACTCTTTGAGGCAGTGGAGGAAGGGCGAAGCTCCCGGCACTCCAAATCCAACAGCGACCGGAACCGGAAGCGGGAGCTAAAGGTGATTATTAATTATTGATTATTGATTGGTTTTTCCTGTGGTTGGGTGGCCTGGAGGCAGCACTGGTGGTCTGGCACACTCTCCTCTTCCAGAGAGGCACAGCTCGGAACGTTCAAGAGAAACGACTCCTCTCCATGATGAAGTGTGGGAGCCTTTACCTTGCGGTTCTCTTTCCCAAAGCCCGAGGTGGAAGCCTGGCTTTGGCTTTCTGTTAGGCCGGTGGAGTGAATCCGTGAGGATCCATCTCCCCTCTCCTCGGTGCTCCTTGTGCTTGTATTTTCATTTGGAGCCTGGGAGAGCTGCTCCCAGTGGCTCCCCATCGCTCCCTGTGCCCCGAGGCAGCACGTGGGGCTCTCTGGTGGATGATCTGGTGGGTTTTCATTCCCTTTCTCCACCCAGAATTGGTTTTTGGCAGCTCCTGTCCTAGCACAGGATTGATTCCAGCTGGGATTCCGTTGCTCTGGTGTTTCTCCCTTGCCTAGGATGGTGGAAGGCTTGTGCATCCAAAGCTGTTTTCACTTCCTTTCTTCTCTTGAGGACTTTCCTCACCATCCTGTAGAATTGCATTTCCCCGTCGCTCTGCCAAGTCTCACAAGCCCTCTCCGTGCTGCTCCTACTCACAGTGATTTTCCTTTCGCTCTTCCCGAGGTTCCTATTTTATGACACTCTGGGTTTCCCCAACACTTGTAGTGAGCACTGAACCTTGGTGAGACAGAACAATCCCCTTCAGGATCTGGATCTCTTTGGGAGTCTTGGGACAAAGCTGCCTCCTCCACTCCCTGTTTTCTTCTAGCAACTTGTTTTCTTGGCAGTGGGAGCCAGGCTGATCCCCGGGGCTCTGGGGATGTGAGCGGGGCTGGAGTTCCAACTGCTGCCCTGGGTCTGGTCAGGGACGTGCCAGAGATGGGGACACTGGCACTGCCATCACTTGATGATGGGCAGGAGTGTGGTGACAGCCCGCTGGGGTGGCTGCAGAGCGAGCTCTGGCAGAGGGATGTGGTGATGGCAGCAGCAGCAGGGCTGGGGTGCAGCGGGGACCCTTCCCCCGTGAAGCCGCAGTCGTGTCTGGCCTGAGCGCTGCTGGTGCTCCTGGCTGAGCCAGAAGTTGGGCTAGGCAGCAACAGCAGAAACTGATCCTTCTTCTCTTGGCTCCTGGCACGGAGAGGGTTGTTCCTCCTGCCAAAATCCTCACTCTTCTCTCTGGAATCGTATTTCTTGGAATTTCTCCGCCACGCTCTGGGTCTGTCTGGACCCTGTAGGAACACAAACCGGTCTCTGAGGTGGTCAGCTCGTGGCAGCACTTACAGACTGACTGACCCTGCTCCGGGGCAGGCTGTGGAGAGGAATTTGTCCCGGCACCTGTAGCTCCCACGGTGTCGGGCAGCGATGATTCCCAGGGCCGCTTGCCGTGCCGCTTCCCGCTCCTCGGTTCACCCTGGGGTAGGTCATGGCTTGGGAAGGTCAGGAACTGAACGTAAAGTTTCCACACTTTATACTATGGGCAAGTCCTTTCTCTTGAACTTGTAGGTTTTCCAAGAAGTACCTGTGTGGCTGAGGAAGTGTCCTTGTAGGATATGAACCGTTGTAGTGAAGAAGGGATTGCAACTAACGCTCCCAACCGGTGTGTATATTTTCTTTTCAAATAACACCTTGACACACACACACACACACTGCAGTCACCCACCCCACGGACAGATCCAGGTTTCCAAACACAAACCAGGCACTGAACGATGGAATCCGCAGCCACAGGTGCTGGGCTTGACCAGAGCTCTGTGGAAAATGCACCGTGCCTTTTGGTTGGTGACCTGATGCTGCTGAAAGCCCATCAAAAAAAAAGCTGAAAGCTGGAAACCCATTGTTCCATATGCTCTCTGAGCTGTGCTTCTCTGGAGTGGCTCCAGCCTTGGATTTGAGCTGGAGTTGTCTGGGGTGGAGCGTGAGGGAATTGCTGCAGGTGTCCCAACCGTCCCCGGGTCCAGGGCCGCATCCTCCTTTTGGGAGGACAGCCTGGTAGGACAGCGCAGATTCCTTCACCAAACCCTCCAGCTTGGTGGAAGACCTGGATATGTTTTTATCCCAGCCACATCAGCTCTGGGCAGGCTTTTTCTCTCTTTCCGTGTCGCTGAGACCTTCAATCCCCCTCAGTGCCAGTCCCCCTCTCTGAGCGCCCGAGGGAGCGGTGGCTGTCAGGTGGCTCTTGGGCAGGCACGTCCCTGCGATGTCTCCTGTCCTTCACGCTCTTGCATGGACGTCACTGGCGTTTCTCTGGTGGGGGAGCAGCGCCTGGGCTCGGCATGAGCTCGGCATGGGCTCGGCCTGCTCGCGCCGCCCCGGAATTCTGCGTTACGGAGCCGGAGCTGAGACGTGCTGGTGGTTTCTCATCTCAGATCCTGGTCTGGGAGGAAAACGCTCCGTTCTAACCACGGCTTTCCGATCTTTCTTTACATTAGGATGTGTTTGGTGACGACTCTGAGGTGTCCAAGGAATCCTCTGGCGTCAAGAAGCGGCGCATCCCACGGTTCGAGGAGGTTGAGGATGAGCCCGAAGTCATTCCAGGCCCGCCGTCGGAGAGCCCAGGGATGCTGACGAAGCTCCAGGTCAGTCTAGCTGGGCTGTGTCCCAACACGGTGTAGATTTTATCCCAAATGGAAGAACTGCATCCTAATGGCAAAGAAAAACTCACTGTCTCGTTTTTCCCACAGATCAAACAGATGATGGAGGCAGCCACCCGCCAGATTGAAGAGAGGAAAAAGCAGCTGAGCTTCATCAGTCCTCCGACACCACAGGTACCGGGCAAATCCTGCACGTCCCTGGCCCCCGTTTCAGCTGTGTTACATCAGCCTGGGTCTGCTGGAAACGGGCATGGAACAAAAACTCCCTTTTCTGTCAACAGCCCAAAATCTCTTCTTCGTCGCAATCGGAACGTCTCCCCATCGGCAACACGATCCAGCCCTCGCAGGCGGCCACCTTCATGAACGACGCCATCGAGAAGGCCA
Organism: Hirundo rustica; assembly: GCF_015227805.2. Classification (NCBI taxonomy): domain Eukaryota; kingdom Metazoa; phylum Chordata; class Aves; order Passeriformes; family Hirundinidae; genus Hirundo; species Hirundo rustica. The sequence goes on from NC_053478.1 coordinate 1,420,112, forward strand.
GGAAGGCTGCGGAGCTGCAGGCTCGGATCCAGGCTCAGCTGGCCCTGAAACCGGGGCTCATCGGCAACGCCAACATGGTGGGCTTGGCCAACCTGCACGCCATGGGCATCGCGCCGCCGTGAGTACCCGGAAAAACCCGGAATGCCGGGCAGGGGCTGCCCAAAGGCCCCCTCACAATTAATTATTGCTGAAGGAACGGATTTTATATTAAAAGATGTGAAATGGAGGTTCCTCCTCCCTTGTTGTTCCCTCGTTTGTGCCCACAAGGTTGGCTCTCTTGTGGCGTTACAGATGAGCTGTAAAAATGTGGAAATAAGCTCAAATTTCCTGTGAGTTAGTGCCGAATTCCCGTTTGAATGTAACATACCTTGTCCTGCCCCTCAGGAAAGTGGAGCTGAAGGACCAGACCAAGCCCACTCCTCTGATCCTGGACGAGCAGGGCCGGACGGTGGATGCGAGCGGGAAGGAGATCGAGCTGACCCACCGCATGCCCACCCTCAAGGCCAACATCAGAGCGGTGAAGAGAGAGCAGTTCAAGCAGCAGCTTAAGGAAAAGCCCTCGGAAGACATGGAGTCAAACACGTACTTTGACCCCCGGGTCTCCATAACCCCGGCCCAGCGGCAGAAACGCACCTTTAAGTTCCACGAAAAAGGCAAATTTGAGAAAATTGCCCAGAGGTTGCGAACAAAGGTATCAGAGGTCTCGTCCTGCTAATGAGAGCATGGGTGGGAGGGGATTTTCCTCTCCTGGGCTGGGAAGGGACCTGGGGTGGCTTTGATTCAGAAATTTTCCAGTCAAATCACCTGAAACTTTTCCTTAAAAACTCCATTATTGTTGAGATGGCGTGTGCCCAGGTTAGCACTTGTGTGTGTAAAGGGTTTTCTCACCACTTTGTTCACCTGTTGAAAGGCAAAATCTCCTTTTTTGACAAAACACTGAAGATTCCCAAGAGAATAGATTTCTCTCTGGCTGAGTGATCAACTTGGAAGTGGAAATTTAAAGGGGTTTTATTAAAATGCTCCAAGTTCTTGGGGAGAAGGAGACAGAAAAAGTCCAGGGATATGGTCCCTAGAGGGAGATCTTCCTTTGGGAATGTTCCCATGGTCCTGAAAGGCTCAGGAATAAGAGCAGGGTTTTGGCAGGCTTGGAAGCTTCCCCACGTGCTGTGTGGTTTCTCTTGCAGTCTGCTTCAGATTGTTTAGATAAATCAGCAGGTGATGTGTGTCCAGCTCTTCACAGAGGTTCTGCCGGTTTGGAATGACCTTTCTATTCCATTTTCCTTCCCATTCTCAGGCTCAGCTAGAAAAGCTGCAGGCAGAGATCTCCCAGGCTGCCAGGAAAACTGGGATTCACACTTCCACCAAGTTGGCTCTGATCACCCCTAAGAAGGAGCTGAAGGAGGGGGAGATCCCAGAGATCGAGTGGTGGGACTCCTACATCATCCCCAACGGCCTGGATTTGTGAGTATTTCCAGGTGTTGATGGTTCTGCCCCAGCAGGAATTCTGGAGCTGTGCATGGTGGGTGTGGGAAGCACATGGGGGAAATCAGGCCAGATGTTTGTGCTTGAGCATCGAACTCTACCTCTCATCTTCAAGATCCAGGCACTGCGTTTGCTCCCAAAGTTTCTCTGGGGCCGTAGTAGGCAGCTGCTCTGGAGTTGTGGGGATATTTTAGCCCAGAGTTGGGGAGGTTTGGTTTTGTTTCCAAGCACGAGCATTCTGCACAAGCTGTGTTCACGATAGATGCGGGGCCCTGCCTCTGAACCCCGAAATGGAGGGAGGCACCTGCACATTCACACCACGTCACCGTGGGTCTCCTTCAGCCCATCGAGCTCTGCGTTGGGATTTGTGCATGGATTTGTGCTGGGAATTCTGCCCTGATGCCCAACCCTTTCCTTTCTAGAAAAGGCGGGGCGACCTCGAAGAAAGACGAGTACTTCGGGATCACGAACCTGGTGGAGCACCCGGCCCAGCTCAGCCCCCCAGGTACCGTCCTGTCTTGGGGAGTTTGGCTGTTCAAGCGGCCCTGACCCCTCCACATGGCACTGCCAGCGTCCTTCTGGTCCCCCTGGATTCTCCAGGGCGCATTCCTGATGGTCTCATTTCCCTGCCAGTGGACAGTGACACGCCAGTGACCCTGGGTGTTTATTTAACAAAGAAAGAGCAGAAGAAATTACGGCGCCAGACACGGCGAGAAGCCCAGAAGGAGCTGCAGGAGAAGGTCAGGCTGGGCCTGATGCCACCACCAGAGCCCAAAGGTGAGTGACAGCCAGGCCCTGGCCAGGCATGGATGTGTTGGGAACGCTGAAGGCAGCACGGCCTTGGTGGGATTGCAGGGATCTGGAAATCCCACAGACAGTGGGTTTTTATTGTGTGTGCAAGTGTTCTGGTGGTAAAAGGCTCCTGTGGGAGCCTCTCCCATTGTCATGTCCTTGGGAGCCCTCACAGCATCTCTTCCATTCCTTTGCAGTGAGGATTTCCAACCTGATGAGGGTGCTGGGCACGGAAGCTGTCCAGGACCCAACGAAGGTGGAAGCTCACGTCCGAGCGCAGATGGCAAAGAGACAGAAGTAGGTGGCACCTTGTGACATTTTGGGACGCTTTTGGATAGATTCAGTTGCGGTGTTTTGTTTAGGACCAGTCTTTTCAGTGGTACCTGTTTGCTTCCAGGGCTCACGAGGAAGCAAACGCAGCGAGGAAGCTGACGGCAGAGCAGCGGAAAGCCAAGAAGGTGAAAAAGCTCAAGGAAGATGTTTCACAGGGAGTTCACATAGCTGTGTACAGGTGAGCGAGCTCAGGGAGGTCAGAGAGAACTCACAGCTGAGCTCTGTTGCCGGACCTGGTTGGGACAGAGGGATCTCTCAGGGCTGGAATAACAATCATGGTTTTCCACAGATATTTAATTTTTTTTTTTTTTTTTTTACGTCTTATCCTTAGGGTCCGAAACTTGAGCAATCCAGCAAAAAAATTCAAAATCGAAGCGAATGCTGGGCAGCTGTACCTCACGGGTGTGGTGGTCCTGCACAAAGATGTCAACGTGGTGGTGGTAGAAGGAGGTGAGGCCTTTTAGGGAGGCTTGAGTTACCACAAAGCATTCCGGAGCTTGCCTCCAGCAGGAATTGCTATGGAAATTGGAGACGGGGTTAGGGAAGGACAAGGAAGTGAGGAGGCAATTACAAACTCCCTTAATTATGTCGTTAACGGGGTTAGTAATGACTGCAGAGTGCAGTATTGCAGTCAGAAAATCCGGATTGTTCCATGAGGAAGGGAACCTCTGCCAGCTGCAGGTTAACAGATTTTTCTGAGAATGTTGTTTCTTGATTCTTCCACAGGCCCGAAAGCACAGAAGAAATTCAAACGTCTTATGCTGCATCGAATAAAGTGGGATGAGCAGACGTCAAACACAAAGGGAGAGGGTGAGCACAACACTGTGCTGGTGTGAGGGGGGGGAGTTCTTCTCCTGCTCCACCTGCAGGGTTAAATGGGCTTTATTGGTGGGGTTTTCTAAGTGGGCTTTATTGGTGGGTTTTTTCCCAGATGATGATGAGTCTGACGAGGAGTCCGTTAAGAAAACAAACAAATGCTCTCTGGTTTGGGAGGTGAGTCATGGTGCTGGTCCCATACCAAGATAGGGCTGAGGTGGGATCCAACTCTCCATCACATTCCTTGAGCCCTAGCCTGAAAAACCCCCCCTTGTATTCCCGTGTTCCCCGCATCCCCTGGAGCCGCGTTTCCCGCGCAGAGGGTGGGAATTCGTGTGGGAATTGGGGTGGGACATCACACCTTGTCTCCCGCCAGGGCACGGCGAAGGATCGCAGCTTTGGCGAGATGAAGTTCAAGCAGTGCCCCACGGAGAACATGGCGCGGGAGCACTTCAAGAAGCACAGCGCCGAGCACTACTGGGACCTGGCGCTCAGCGAGTCCGTGCTCGAGTCCACGGACTGAGCCCGGCCACGGCCCTGCTCCTGCCCCACGGCCCCCGAGCCAGACAGCTCCCGTCACTCTCTTCAGCACCCCCATTAAAGACATATTTTTTAAAACAAATCGCCGTAGAGTGTTTTTGGGTCGAGGGGGCAAAGGACAACAGTGCCCCTGAGTCTGACTTTGTTGAGGGAAGGGATAGGGACCTGTGAGGGGAGTGCAGATGCCACTTCCCCTCTTTTCAAAGGGTGTGTGGAGGGAGATCCTACCATGTTCGGGTCGCACATCGGGGAATTTCTTCAAATCCCCATCGCAGGAACGACTGGAAGTGGCACTCAGTGCTCTGGGCTGGGTGACCAAATCACGGGTTGCACTCAGAAGTCTTTTCCAACCTCAGCGATTCCGGCCTTCACGGCACAAACGCCGTTTTCACGCTCGCGCGCTGCCCGCGCTCTCCGCCCCCCTCACGGCGGGGAAGGGGGGAGGGGGGGGGCAGGCGGTTGAGGGGGGGCCGCCGCCATCTTGCCGGGCGGGGCGGGCGCGCGCGCAGGCGCGGCGGGGGCGGGGCGGGCGCGTGCGCCTGCCGCCCGTGTGCGGGAGTCACAAAATGGCGGCGGGGGGGCGGGCGGCGCGCGCGGGGGGGGCCGGGCCGTGACCGCCTCCGGTACCGGCACCGCCTCGGGCCGGCACCGCCTCCGACGGCACCCGGGCTTCTTCCCCGTGATCCCTCCGGGCCGGCACCGCCTTTGGCACCGCCCGCACCGAGCGATTCTCCCCTGCGGGGACCGCCTCCCGCCGCCTCTGGCACCGCCCGAAGCGCCCCCCGGGCCCCCTCGATCCCCCGGGCCGTGCCTGCCGCCCCGGGCCCCGCCGCCCCCCGTGAGGCGCCGCCCCGCCGCCCCCCGCGCGGCCCGGCCGCGAGCAGCGCGGGAAGATGGCGGCGGGCGGCGGAGGCGGCGGCCGGGCCTCCTCGTCCTCCTCTTCCTCGGCCGCCGCCGCCTCGTCCGCGGCCGGCGCGCTGGAGGCCTCGCTCGACAGGAAGCTGCAGGCGGTGACCAACACGATGGAGTCGATCCAGGGCCTCTCCTCGTGGTGCCTGGAGAACAAGCGGCACCACAGCACCATCGTGTACCACTGGATGAAGTGGCTGCGCCGCTGTGAGTGCGGGGCCGGGGGTGGGCGGCCGGGGGCAGAACGGGGCGCAGCGAGCGCGGCCGGGCCGGAGGGTTCGGCCCCGCCATCGGGGGCGAGCCCGCAGCGGGCACTCGGGGATCGGCCGGTGTGGGCGGCCGCGACGCGGGGTCTGGTTCGTCCTCGTAGAAAGGCTTGGGTTGCAAAGGACTTTAAAGCCCATCCAGTCGCACTCTCTGCCATGGGCAGAGACAGCTTCCACTAGACCAGGTTTGTTCCAAGCTTGGCCTTGGACACTTGCAGGGATAGGGCAGCCACTGTTTCTCTGGGCTACCTGTGCCAGAGCCTCACCACCTTCACAGGGAAGAATCCCTCCCTGACACCTAATCTAAATCTGTCCCTTTTATTTTGAAAACGTTCCCTCTTGTCCCGTGTGCATCGCTTTGTAATCCTTGGAGGAGCACAGCATGCTTGCCTGCACCTCAGTGATGGTGGCACCTTTGTCCTCCTGAATCCATGATCTCCTAAAGCAGCACTTTTGTGGAGGGGCTCAAGGACCAGGGTCTGTTTCAGTGCCCTTCCTGGCTGGAGCAGCCTGAGGTGGGCACAGACAGTCCGGGTGCCAGCGCTGGGGTTTGCAGTGCCCATCAGGATGTGTCCCTGACCTGGAGGGAGAAGGTTGGTGTTGGCAGGAGGCTCAGCAGAGCGGTGTTATCTCCACTGGCGTGGGAAGGTTTTGACTCTTCTTGTGGGAGTTGAAGGAAGCTTTGCTTGGTCGGAACATGGAGATAACATTCCCACTCCAAAGTGTTGATCTGTTGCGAGCTGAGCCTTTTGGAAAATTTGGGAGAGTTGGGTTTCTCTATCAAGGCACTACTGCAGAAGATGATCTTTCCTCAGAGTTTGGTCTGTTTTGTCTGTACTCCATGGAATTAAGGAGAGGAAGGTGAGAGCCTTGGAGAAAGTACCCTGGGTCCTTCTGCCTTGCTGTCACTGCCACCTCTCCTGGAAATCCTCCTCCCTTGGCACATGGCATCATCCTTGGGGCTCTTCCCCTTCTGCTCCAAGCGCATTCCCCCTGAAGAAAACCCAGCCCATCTCTCCTTGGGGTGTGCCAGCTCCTCTGGACGTGGCCTTCTCACAGTTGTCCTGGCTCTTCCCGAGGCCCTCAGTGCTCTTCCATCACTCCTTCCCCCTTCCCAAGCTCATCAAAAGCCATTGAACTGTTCCCACCTGCAGCTCCTTGATGCCCTGTCTCTGCCCCGGCTCCTGTCTGCTGCTGGGCTGTTGGCTCCTGAGCCCTTGGCACCAGCCTGGAATTCTTGTTGGACTTTGTGGGATTCTTCCAAGGTTTCCCTTCACAGCCCTTGTGAGGATCTCACCTCCACACCTCTCCTTTTATCCAGGTCCCTCCTTAACCATCTTGTCCTACCCAACCAATCCCTGACAACAGCTGCCATGCCCTGACCCCTGGTTGTTTGGTTATCCCTGCTTCCATTGGGTTTTTTTTTTCCCTGCTTTTCCCTTCATTGTATATTTCATCCTCTGCCCCAAGGACCTCACAGTTCTCACGCTGTGGGAAGTCCCTGCCCCAGCCAGAGGAGCTTGGTGGTGGTGCCACAGCAAGTGCAGGTGGCTCTGGGTTCCTTTCTGAGCGTTTAAATGTTTAACTCCAAAGCTCCTACAAACACATCAAACCTGCTCTTCCCTCCTGGTGAGGGGGAATGTGGTGGGGTTGGACCTCCTGGGGCCCCGAATTTCTTTCAGGAAAAACAGGGGTGCTGGTATTTGACATGTTGCTGTTGGTTTGGCCTCCTGCTTCCAAGCCGTGCTGGTCACAGCCAGAGCTTCCCAGCAGGAATGTTCCTGCAAGGACATTCTTCTGTATCTTCACCTTTGGGAAGTTCCTGATGGGAATCCGAGCGTCCCTGCAGGAGGGTTTGGTCTGAATGTTTAAGTGTGAGTTAAACGTGACCCGTCTGTAGGCTCTGAAATGCCATTTTTGTTGGTGCCGTTGTGCCTGGTTTGGAGCAGGTGGCAGGGCTGGGGTGGGCTCAGCTCTGCAGTCTCCTCTTTGTCCATATTTCCTCGGCGGTTTAAGCTGAGAGGAGCTGTTCACCCATTGGATACAACCTGTTGTATCTTGGACCCAGAGAAATTTGATTTTCTTTGTGGATCATAGCCTTCCTAGGGACCCAGCATGGATCTTCCCTCCTGTGTGGCGTGGGTGTATCTTGGTTTATAACTTGTGGCTCTAACTTTGCTCTGGGCGAGTGCTGCTCTGTATCCTCAGCGTCAGGCTGGAGCCCCGCTCCAGATTTCTTTCTGCTGCGTAGATGCTGGATCGTTTCAATCAAAGCTTTGTAGTTCTTTGAAATCTATTTTACGTTATTAAGATCTGGAATCGTTGCTCTCTGCTGGTGAAACGTCTCTGGGATGGAGGGAACATCGGGCGAGCAGCAGAATTGGCACTTGAGCGCTGGGTTTAACTAAATCACAGAAGCTCCATTCCAATGGGATGATGATCTGAGAGATTATCGAGGCTGGCATTTTGGGGAAAGCTGGCTGCAGATTGTTTTGGAACACCAGATGAGTGCAGCCCCGCTCCAGTTGAATTCCCAGCCCTCCGGGCAGAGCAGAGCACTCTGTGCTCCAGAAAACCCACCTCAGCCTGCCCTGTCAGCATGTTCAGGGCACAGCTTGTGAGCTACAGGTTCTGGTCATAAGTCCTTGGCTCGATGAGTCTGTGCTGGAAAAGCTCGTCCTGGGATGTGGGAGCTGGGGCTGTGAGAGGTGCCAGGGGCTGTGAGAGGTGGCAGTGGCCAGAGGAGCAGGATCAGGGATAAAAGCTCGTCCTGGGATGTGGGAGCTGGGGCTGTGAGAGGTGGCAATGGCCAGAGGAACAGGATCAGGGATAAAAGCTCGTCCTGGGATGTGGGAGTTGGGGCTGTAAGAGGTGGCAATGGCCAGAGGAGCAGGATCAGGGAAAAAAGCTCGTCCTGGGATGTGGGAGCTGGGGCTGTGAGAGGTGGCAGTGGCCAGAGGAGCAGGATCAGGGATAAAAGCTCGTCCTGGGATGTGGGAGTTGGGGCTGTGAGAGGTGGCAGTGGCCAGAGGAACAGGATCAGGGATAAAAGCTCGTCCTGGGATGTGGGAGTTGGGGCTGTGAGAGGTGGCAGTGGCCAGAGGAACAGGATCAGGGATAAAAGCTCGTCATCCCGAGGGCTCTGTCCCTGTGCCCCTCCTTGCCCGAGTCTGGAGTGATGCTCAAGTGCCAGCAGAACCGGTGCCGCTGGCAGGGGCTCAGGGAGGGTTGAGGACATCGACCCATGGGGATTTGAGGACCCATCCAAGCTGAGCCTTTTCTTGTGTCCTCAGCTGTGCTTCCACTCAGAGGGGGATCTCTCTGTGCAGGATCTTCCTTTTGAACTTGTGTTCACTTGTGAGCTCGCCCTGATGCCGGGAGGGCAGCACGGGTGGGGTATTTCTCCTGGGAGCTGCCTCAGGTTGTGAGCGAGGTGTGAGCTCTCACGCAGGGCTCTGGACCAGGAAGGATGCTGAGCTTCCTGAGACGAATCCTGGAGACCAGGAGAGCTACAAGGTGCAGCCACGCTGTGGAAGTGGCTCTACCAATGTAGGGACAACTGGAAAATGAAGCAGGGTAGAGACTGGAGGGATGTGTAGGTAAAACCTGGTTCTGGTTGCAGCCAGGGGTGACACGGGTAGGTGAGAGGTGACAACACACGGGCGTGTGAAGTGTCACCATCTCTTGGCACTGCTCCTCTAGTTTAATCCTTGGGAATGTCCTTTAGTGAAGTGAAGGAGCTCATTTCCATCATTAGCACGTTTTACCAGCTCTGAGGAAGGGGTTTGGTGAAGTAACTCAGTGTGGAGCTTTTGAACATGAGGAGCAAGCACAGCTGGGGGAGTCTGAAAATCATTTGTAAATGGAAGCTGTCCTCTCTAGTCCCCAGGGTTTGCCTGCTGGACCTTGGAAACTCTTGAAATTCTCCCCAAAGCAGCACTGAAGTATTGGGATCGAGGTGTGGCTGTTGTGGTACTTCGGTCTGATGCTGACTCTGAATTTTCTCTTGCCCTCAGCTGCTTTTCCTCATCGGTTGAACCTTTTTTACTTGGCTAACGATGTCATACAGAACTGCAAGAGGAAAAATGCCATTGTCTTTCGGGACACCTTTGCAGAGGTGCTTCCTGAGGCTGCTTCGTTAGTGAAGTGAGTAACGAACTAACGGGCTGTCGGGAGGCTGAGTGTCTCAAAAAAGGGGAATTTTTCTTCTGACGTCTCAAACTCTTTAGAAACATCAGCAGAACTGAGAGGATTCTGTTGGAACAGCCGTGTCTTTGCAGAGTGGGCCAGGGCGGGCATGAGCTGGGTTTTAATTTGCACAGGGGGGTGGTTTGAGTCAAATTATCCTGTGGGGCGAGGGAAACCTCGCACCAGTGTCCTGCTGTCATGGGGTAAACAACTCTTCTCCTCCAGGGATCCATCCGTTTCCAAATCCATTGAAAGAATCTTCAAAATTTGGGAGGACAGAAACGTGTACCCTGAGGAAACCATTTTGGCACTGAAAGAAGCACTGAGTAAGTTACTTACCCTTTGCATTTCTCACCTTACAAACTGCCACGTGAGCCCGCTGTAGTTGTAGAAATAGTCTGGGGTCACCGAGGGGAATGAGGGGCATTTGGCACCTGGCACGGGCTGTAACGTAGCCGGGTGTGGGACGCGAGCAGCGCTGGATTCTCCTCCTTTACCTCTTTTGTACCTTTCTCAAGGCAGCTGTGAATTCTTTCACGTGAGCTGGAACTGCTCCAGCTGAGAGCATGAGGCTGAAATTGTGCTAAATGTCCTGACCAGGGTGCTCTGGCTCTACCTCCAAGTCCAACTCAGTGACAGGCTGGTTTAACTGACGATATTTGTGGGGTAGGAAGAAGCAGAAGCAAAGCAGGAGGGTGAAGAGTCCTCAAGTCCTTACGGAAGAAACACACGGAGTCGGTTAAAGCCAGGAGTTAGCAGTGCAGTACTTGAAGGAAATCAGTCCAGGCTTTGCTTTTCTCACATCACGAAGAGCTGAAGGTACTCAGGAAGCCCTCAGGTGTGGTCTGAGGGTCGGTGGCCATCAGGGCAGGAGGAACGTGGTTGTCTTGGGTCGGGCTGTGGCACGAGGACAGGCTCGAGCTGGGTGTTGCATGCTGAGAAGTGACGTTTGTGCTTTTGCTCTGAAATCCCTCATTTCTGTACACCTTGAAAACAGGTCTGTGAGGTTTCAGGTAAATCAGGTATTGTGGCTGCTTTCCCAATGGGGGCAGCACTTGTCTGTTCCATGCTGATTCCGTTACAGCCTCCCTAAAGAGTTTTGTTTTTAGATTCCTTGTGTTTTCCCTTTTAACTGTGATTTTTGAACTGCCTTAGTGTAAGGGCAAACAGAAACTTGATTTAAAAATGGCAGACCACCCCCAGGTTGCTGCATTCCTGAGTAAACTGAGGTTCTCTTGGGCATCCAGCACCTCCTCTAAGGAAGTTGGTCGAGGTATTTTAAAACAAATTTCTGTTCACTCTTTCACCGTGCAACTGTACGGCACCAAAAACCAGATTTTGACAGGAATCCCATAATGCCAGACTGCCAAAAATGAAATGTTTTCCAGGTACCACTTTCAAAACTCAGAAGCAGCTGAAAGAGTCTCTGAACAAACCGAATAAGCCGTGGAAGAAATCACAAAGTAAGGAACCACTGTGAACTCTGTGCACTAATGCAGAAATTGTCTGCTCGAGCAGCAGAAAGGCTGAGCCCCAGCGTGGGCTGAGCTCAGATGGCTCAGAAGGGCCCCAAGATGTGCACACCAAGGAGATGCTGGTAGAAAACAACTTTGTAAAGAACAGAAGTGAGGCAAAAATAAGATAAGAGAGCAGAGGTTGTGGACAGGAGAGGAAAGAGCTGGTGGAACCTCTTGGAAGCTGCTCTTAGACTGGTCAGAGATGGAGAGAAGACAGAGAGAAGCAGGAGATGGACATTCCCTTCGTGCTCAGGAGCACTCCTGCCCCAGCAGGCTGGGCTGGGAGGAGGAACCTGGAGCTGGGGGTTCAGGGACAGGAAATGTGACAGTCCAACAGTCCAGAACCCACACCAGCAGGAGAGAATTTATGATAACAGAGTGACCTTAATGATCTCATTTTGCACCAACACCCTCAGTGGTTCCCACAGAGGTGGTGAGAGGTCAGGTGTGACGTGTGGGGACATCAGGTGTGATGTGTGACATGTGGGACGTCAGGTGTATGAGTGGCACAGGGTGACATCAGAAGGTTAAAAGAGTTGGGGAGTGTTTATTACCAGAAGCTGCTTTCCCAGACAGAACTGGGCTGTATCCAGCGTGGATGGAGGGTTTAGTGCTTTGCTTCTCATCAGCTCATTTCTTCTTTCCTGTTTCTCCTATTTTGTCCAGAATCTGATGGATTCAGTCTCTTGCCAGCAGGACTCGTGCCCCCACCCTGTAACCAGGTGTGACAGTTGTTAAGGCTCTGAGCATGGTCAGACCTAGGGAAGTGCCCAGGGGAGACCCTGCCCGCAGGAAACCTGGGCTCCATGTCAGCTCCAGCTCTGGCACTTTGGGAATAACATTCCCTTCCTCCTAGAGAGCTGTGACTCCTTGGATAAGGCTGTTAGATCGACCATTGCAGGGACTTGTCTTCCTGAGGAAAAGGTGTGCCCAGGAAACGTTCAGAGCGTGTTAAAAAGCAGCAGAGTCACTTGCTGAGCTCGGTTCCAGTCCAGCTGTGTGTGTCCGTGTCCCCGTGAGCTGCCAGGAGCCCGGAGCGCTGAGGGACACGTGCATGGAGGGGAGGATGTGATGGGTAACACATAAAGTTATCTAAAAATATCTTTTATTCGGCTGCCTTTTGTGACTGACTGTCCATCAGGATGCGGTTCCTTCATTTCTTCACGATTTTCCTTTATCCCCACAGCCTCCACCAACCCGAAAGCTGCTCTGAAGTCCAAGATTGTTGCCGAATTCCGAGTAAGTCTGTGAGTGGAAGTGACCCATGGCACTGACCCCCACCTTGGGGGTTTGCATGTGGGGTGACCCCAGGCCCAAGAGCCACCTGTGACGTGGAGGTTGTGACACCCATGGGTGGGGGCTGAGCAGGCTCAGGACGTCCTCTTGAGGAGGAGTTTGGGGTGGCTGAAGAGTTGGTGGCAAGAAATTGGTGTAAATTCAGTCCCCTGACAGAGTGGGATGTGTTCCTGAAATGCACAGGCACCTGTAGAGTGAAATGGGGAGTAAATAAAAAAAGACCTGTCCCTACTCTTAACCAGGAGATTTGTGAAATTGCAGCTCCTACCTGAGCACAGGTTTGTTCATGGTGAGATTTGGGATTAAAAATCCCGGGATCCACGTGATTCCTGGGTCAGCTCTTGCTTGTAAGCAGCCTGGAACAGAGAAAGAGGCAGGACATCTCTTCCCTGGAACGTGATAAGGAGGATTTTTCTGTGTGCTCTATTCCAGCCCCAGTCCCTCATTGATGAGCTGCTGTTGTACAAGCGCTCGGAAGATCAGATAGAGCTGAAGGAGAAGCAGCTTTCCACTATGAGGGTGGACGTCTGCAGCACTGAGACACTCAAGTGCTTGAAAGGTAAAACCCCGAGGGCACCAAAGGTGTTGTGGGAGCTCCTCAGTTCTGTCAAGGTGGGAAATGCCAGAATTTGTATCTGGGAAATGCCAGAATTTCAGAGTGGGGTTAAGTACCAGCTATCAGGAGCCAAAAATCATGGTTAGTTTGAATTTCTGTGGAAACTCTCGGGTGCAGAGCTCAGACCAAGCAAATGACTGTCTGAAAGCCAACGCTCTTTTAGCAACCAGGCCAGCTCCTTGCCAGATCCCAGTGGATGACCAGGGCTGTCTGGGAGTTTGCAGCTCCACTGTCCCAATATCCTGGGTGCTGCTGTTGAGGCCACACTTCTGTGGTTTGGTGCATTGGCAGCTCATTTCCGTGGTGTTCACCTCTCTGCAGATAAAACAGGAGGGAAGAAATTCTCCAAAGAGTTTGAAGAAGCGAGTTCAAAGCTGGAGGAATTTGTCAATGGCTTGGACAAGCAAGTGAAGAACGGCCCCTCGCTCACCGAGGCGCTGGAGAACGCTGGGATATTCTACGAGGCACAGTACAAAGAAGTCAAGGTGGTGGCAAATGTAAGTGTGCCTTTTCTGGATCCTCCACAGGCGGAACAGCATCTGCCTGTGGTTCCACCTCGAGGCTGGAAAACGCCTCATCTCTCTATTCCCAAATCAAAGTTTGTGGGATTGGTGTAAGGGTGGTTTCCAAAGAGAGCAAAATGGAGGCTTTGGTCAAAATCCAGGAGCTGGAAGCTTGATTTGTGTGTGTTGCTGGAATGTTTGATCTAGATTTTTAAACAGGGCAAAATTACAGTTAGTGTGACAAATCCTGAATTCTGGAAACCTGGGATTTATGTGAGAGCTAAGATGAGCAAAGAAAAACCAGTAATAAAGTATAATAAAAACAACCAACACCCTCCAGATCCTACCAAAAGCCCCAGAATGGGCAGAACGCATTTCTTAAAATACAGGAGGGGTTATGAAAATCGTTTTAAGTCAGTGTAAAAAGGTTTTATCCTCCCCACTTCTTCTGGCTGTTGCCCTGTGAGTCCCATGGAGGAGCCGAGTTCTTAGCACAGCAGGGTCCAGGGATTTGGAATCATTTTTCTCAGACTGTGTGTTGCTTCCTTAAGGAAGCAACTCAGGCGTGAAAGATCCCCCAAGTCCGGTGTCCTTCCTTCCTCAGGCCTATAAAACATTTGCTAACCGAGTGAGCAATCTGAAGAAAAAGCTGGACCAGCTGAAAGCAACTCTTCCCGATCCCGAGGAGTCTCCTGTCCCCTCTCCCAGCATGGACGCTCCATCTCCGACGGGCTCCGAGTCCCCTTTCCAGGGCATGGGGGAGGAGAACAGCAGCCGCTCTCCAGCAGCTGGAGGCCGCAAGATGGTTTCCCCAGAGCCTGCGACGGATAATCGGGATGTGGAGGACATGGAGCTCTCCGATGTGGAGGACGACACGTCGAAAATCATCGGTATGTGATTGTCCTGTGGGAATTATAGGACGAACCAGTCTTTCCCAGCTTCGTTTGGGACGTGGAGGAGGCACAAAGCCTTGTGCTGGGCTGTGGATGGGGCTGTTGGGTTTGAATCTCCTGGCAGGGAAGTCCCAGGCCCACTGTGATAATGTCCCAAAACACTTATCCAAGGTGTTTTTACATCTGTGGGAATCAGAACTGATGTTCCCTGAGACTTTTGAGTGACCTTTCTGCTCCTGTTCCCCTGTCTCCATTGCAGTGGAGGAGAGGAAGGACAAACAGGCTGCTCCAGCCCCCGCCAAGACAGAGAGTGTCCCCAAAGCGGTGCCATCAGCTGCTGCGGCTGCCACAGCCTCGGGGACGGTGGCCACGCCGGCCCCGGCCCCTCCAACCCCCCCGGCTCCGAAGGTGGTGAGCACGGCTCCCATCCCCCTGGCACCGACACTCGCCTTACCCAACCTGGCCAACGTGGACCTGGCCAAGATCAGCTCCATCCTGAGCAGTCTGACATCGGTGATGAAGAGCACAGGTGAGTGCTGAGCCGGGCCGTGGAGCACCGGCGCTTAGGGAGCTGGGTGATCATTTAAAGCTTTAATTGTCTCAGAATCGACTGAGTGAGTTACTGCTCTCAGAGGTCTGGCTCAGTCTCTGGCATGTGGTGTCACTCTCCGAGCCTCTCCTTGCTCGTGCTCCCTTGTGCCTTTTGGGAAACCTGGGTCAAAAGCACGTGCGTTGCCGGAGCAGCGCGGGTGAGTGGTGTCTGCTCCTGCCCCAGGTGTGAGTCCCGCCTCGAGACCTTCTCCAGGGACCCCGACCAGCCCCACAGCTCTCACCAGTGGCCTGAAGACTCCTGTGCTGGGAACTGCCTCTGCTCCTTCGAATCCGTTAGCAAATATTCTCTCCAAAGTTGAGATAACTCCGGAAAGCATTTTGTCGGCTCTCTCCAAAACCCAGACTCAGACGGCGCCAGCGCTGCAAGGTACTGGGGTGGGTGTTGGAGGAGGGCTGGCAGGTGACTGAGGGCAGTGGCTGGGCTGAAACGTGCTGCTCTGCTCGTCCTAAAGCAAGGACAGAGGAAGAGAAGCTTCACTGGAATGTTTTACGTCTCTGGCACGTGTGGATGGTGTTTCTCAGGTAGCACAGGTGTCACGCACCACTGAGATCTGTCACTTCCCTGTACTTCCTGTTTGTGCCGTGGCCAAAGCGCACGTATCTGGAACGTTCCCTGAACAGGACAGGAGACTGAGAGGTTTCTGTGTTTTCTTGGTGCAGAAAGCTGCCCAGAGGTTCTGCTCCCACTCTGGCACCTTGTCAGGGTCACCTGGCCAGCAGGGCAGGATTTCCCAGTCCTGGCTGCAGACCAGGACCAGTTCTTACCCACCTGACTCGATGGTGTAATTCGTGTTTGTAGATCAATCCAAGCCTCTGGCGGAAGGTTGCACCTCACTGGGTGCCAGTGTCAGTGCAGCAAAATCCAGTCCTCTTCATGCACAGAGATTGGGGGTGTAAAGGAACTCAGTGCAAACACAGGAGCTTTTCCCATGGCTTGGGGGTGATTTCCCTCTGCCCTCAGTGCCTGATGCAGCAGTTGTGTTTTCCAGGGCTGTCGTCCTTGCTGCAGAGCGTGGCTGGAAACACCGTTCAGTCAGGAGAACCTGCCTCACAGAGCACTTCGGCGTCGCCAGCCAACACGACCGTGCCGTGCATGAAGGCGAGGAACGTTCCTTCCAACCCGCAGTCCTTCATAGCCAAAAGTTTTGGTTATTCTCCAAACTCGACCACCGCAGAGGTTTCCTCCACTTCAGTCAATAAGGCTCCCGTTGGACATACCCCAGCACTGTCAAGCTCTGGTTTTAAACCACCGACTAATTCCCTGGGATTTTCCAGTTCCCACCCTACCAGTCCTTCCTCCCTTTTGCCAACAGAAACCTCACTGGGTCAATCCTCCGAAATTTCAAAAGCCAAGCTGGAATCGGAGCCCCCTTCTCCCAGCTTGGAGATGAAGATACACAATTTCCTGAAGGGGAATCCCGGCTTCAGTGGCCTGAACTTGAATATTCCCATCCTCAGCAGCTTGGGGTCCAGCATGGCAACAGAGAGTCACGCCTCTGACTTCCAGCGTGGTCCCACCAGCACTTCCATGGACAATGTGGACGGGACACCGGTGCGCGACGAGCGCAGCGGGACGCCCACCCAGGACGAGATGATGGACAAGCCAACGTCGAGCAACGTCGACACGATCTCCCTGCTGTCGAAAATCATGAGCCCCGGTTCTTCGACTCCCAGCAGTACAAGGTCGCCTCTGCAGGGCCGGGATGATGGATATTCCCAAGAACTTCCCAGCTCCGTGCACGGCTACCGGCCCTTCAGCCTTGGCAGAGAGTCCCCGGCCGGCCTGTACAAGCCGCCTGCGGACAGCAGGGAGATGCCCTCCTCCTTGATGGACTCCTCCCAGGAGAAGTTTTACCCAGACACGTCTTTCCAAGAAGACGAGGATTACCGTGACTTCGACTACTCCGGCCCGCCGCCCTCGGCCATGCTGAACCTGGAGAAGAAGCCGGTCAAATCTATCCTGAAATCGAGTAAAGTCCCAGATTCTGCCGAGTACCAGCCGGTGCTGTCCAGCTACGGGCAGCGGTCGCAGGAGTTTGGCGTGAAGCCATCCTTCCCCCCGGCCATGAGGTCGATCCTGGATCAGAGCGAGAGCTGCGACCCGCTCTCCTCGTCCCCAGGGATGTTTGGGAGCTACGGCCGCAGGGGGAAGGACTCGGCCTCGGACGGGTCCCCGTCGCCCAGCAAGAACGACGTGTTCTTCACGCCGGACTCCAACCACAGCGCCCTGCCCAAACCCGGCCTCCCGCAGAAGCAATACTCGGACTCGCCCCACGCGCTTCCCCACCGCTCGCTCTTCTCTCCCCAGAACGCGCTCCCCAGCCCCGCCAGCCGAGCGCCCGCGGCGGGCGGGGACAAACCCATGGGTTCCTCCATCTCCGCCACCTCCACCATCGAGTTCAAGAACATGCTCAAAAACGCCTCCCGCAAGCCCTCCGAGGAGAAGCATTTTGGGCAGATTCCCAAAAGCAGCTCCGCTGAGGTGGGGAGCTTGTCCGGGGCTGTGAAGGGCGAGCCGCAGCCGCCAGAGGAGCACTACCGCATCGAGACCCGCGTCTCCTCCTCCTGCCTGGACCTGCCCGACAGCACCGAAGAGAAGGGGGCCCCCATCGAGACGCTGGGCTACCACAACGCCTCGAGCAGGGGCATGTCGGGGGAGCCGATCCAGACCGTGGAGTCCATCCGGGTGCTGGGCAAGGGCAGCCGGGGCCACGGGCGCGAGGGGAGCCGGGCGGGCTGGTTCGAGCTGAGCAGCGGCGGGAGCGCCTTTGACAACGGGCCCTCGGGCTCCTCGGAGCTGCCGGGCATGGGCGGCTTCCCGGCGCCCTACAAGGAGCACGTGCCAGCCTTCCCGGAGAGCGTCAACAACTTCCGAACGAACAACTTCAGCTCCGCCTTCGAGCACCACCTGCCGCCGCCGCCGCCCATCGTGCCGCCTCCCCTGGAGCACGGGAACCCCTTCCCGAGGGACCCGGTGGGGCCGCCCGCCGTGCCCCCGCCCGCTCCCACCAAGGACCACGGCGGCCTCTTCCCAAGGGATCACTCGGTCCCTCCGCGCATGCCGTCGGTGGATCACGCCAACCCCTTCTCCAAGGAAACGCCCGCGCCTCTGCCGCTGCCCCACGGCGTCCCCCCGCCCCCCTCGGTGGAGCACGCGGGGGTCCCGTTCCCCACGCCCCCGCCGCCCCCGGTGCCCGGGGAACACGCCGGCGTCCCCTTCCCCGCACAGCCGCCGCCGGCCGGGGAGCACGGCGGGGTCCCCTTCCCCGCGCCTCCCCCCCTGGAGCACGGCGCCGGCGCCTTCCCCAAGGAGCACGGTACGATGCAAGGGACGCTGAAGGAGCACTTCGGAGGGGCGCAGCCGCGGGACCCCCTGCCCCGCTCCCGAGACCCCGCGGGGCCCGGGCCCCTGCCCCGGGAGCAGCTGGGGGCCGCGCGCGGGCTGGGACCCCCGGCACACCGGGAGCCCGGGGGCCGCGGCTCCGTCCTGCTCCGCACGCCCCGCGCCGAGTTCCGCCCGCGGGAGCCCTTCGGCGGCAGAGACCCCTTCCAGAGCCTGAAGCGACCGCGGCCACCCTTCGGAAGAGGGGGAGCCCCTTTCTTCACCCCTAAGCGCCCCTTCTTTCCTCCCCGGTACTGAAGCAGTTGCCGAGCTCCCGGGGCTGCCCTTTCTATTTTTTTTTTTTCCCCCACCCTTATTTCTTTTTTTTTCTTTTTAATTTTTTTTTTTTTTTCTTCCCTTCGAGAGGCCCCTGTAACCTTCTCCTAAATTAAATGTTCTGTACTTTTTGGTTGGTTCTACCCCCCCACCCCCCCCAGCATTGGGTGAGATGAGAAAACAGACACAAACCGATGTTTTAACGAGAAGAAGCCACGTTGCTGTTAAATAAAACCTTCAGTAGTAGTTGAAAAAAAGTTAAAACAATTAAAAAAAAAAAAAGGAAAAAAAAACTCTGAAAGCTTCGAGAGGAGCGCTGCGTGGTGTTGGGGTGTTGGTTTCCAGCCGATCCCCAAATTGCTGCTGCAGGGAGGGGAGACCCCTCCCTGTCCCTCCTGTCTGCCAAAAGCACCAAAACAAGGCAAAAAAAAAAAAAAAGGGGTCGAGGAACCCAAGCAAACCCACCTTGGAGCTCCGTGGGACTCCGGCAGTGAGAAGGCCCAAGCCTGTCCCCCCTGCTTGAGAAGACTGTTGGTTGGGTTTGGGTTAATTTGGGGATCTTTTGATTTTTTTTTTTTTGTTTTGTTTTGTTTTGTTTTTGTTTTCCCCCGGGATCACTGTTGACTTTCTACGTGTGTGTATATAGCAATCACTTTTTAATTCCCTCTGGGATCGTTCACCACACGCAGCCGGAGCCCGGCGGGATCCCCCCACCCCACCCCGCCACAGCCAGGGCCGCCCCCGCGGCTTTTATATGAAGTTGGGATTTTACTTGATTTATTTTAATTTCTTTTTTTTTTTTTTTTTTTTGGTTGGTTGGTTGGTTTTTAGTTGCCTCCATCGTACCTGTTTGATACCGGTGTGGGCTTCAGGATCTGCATAAAAAGTACCAAACCAGCCGTTGGCGGCTCCGTTCTTTCTCTCGTGCGCTCCGGACACCCCCCGGTCTGTGGGGACCCCTCAGGCCGAGCCCGCGCTCCCTGCGAGTCCTCCCCCCCCCCATCCCTTCCATGGTTCAGTCCTGCCCGCGGCGCTTCCCCCCCCCTTCCCCGGGCGGGCGAATCCAACTCGGCTTCCGCGGGGGGGGTAAAGACGGGGTTGAGGAGCGCCCGCCCCGCGCTTGTCCCCGGTTCCGGCGGCGGCGGCGGAAGGGGCGGAGCTTCGGCCATGTCCGCACGCTGCGGTTCGCGGCTGCTGCTGGCGGGAGCCCCGCGGCGACACCGGGTGCGCTCGGGACCCCCGGGACCCCCATCCGCCTCCGCTGGGGGACCCCCGCACCACGCCTGCCCCGTCCCCCCCGGTCCCTAAACCCCGCTGGCCCCGTGGCACCGAGGGTCACCCGGTGACCCCCCCCCGGTGATCCCCGTCCCTCAGGTGTCCGGGCCGGACCCCGAGCGCCTCCGGCTCTTCCAGCGGCTGCGGGCGGCGGCGGCGGAGCGGTGGGACGGGTCCGGGGATGGAGCCGGCGGTGGGACCGGGAGCGGCCGCCTCCCACCGGGGACCCCGATCCGCATCGCGCTGCCCGGCGGGCGCCGCCTGCCCGGCCGGGCCCTGCAAACCACCCCGTTCCAGGTGGCCACGGAGCTCGGGTACGGCCCAGGGACTTCCCAGGGAGGTCCCCGAAGTGTCCCCTCAAGGTTCCGGGGCCCCCCAAGGTCTGCAAGGTCCGCAGTGGTGCCCGCATGATCCCCGCAGAGTCCCCACGAGGTTTCTTAGGGCGTCTCCACAATGTCCCTGTGATCCCCACGAGGTTCCTGCCGTGTCCCCGTGGTCCCCAGAAGGTTCCCACAGGGTTCGTGGGGTCCCCACGGTATCTCCGCGGGTCTCTGCAGGGCTGGCCTGGCGGAGGCGGCGCTGGTGGCCCGGGTGAACGGGACCCTGCAGGACCTGGACCGGCCCCTGGAGCGTGACACCGACTTGGAGCTGCTCGATTTCTCCACACCCGAGGGGCGGGAGGTGAGCCCGGGCTCTGGGGGTGCCGGACCCGCTCCCCGCTCCCCTCACAGCCCGTGTCCCCCGCGTCCCCCGTGTCCCCCCAGGCTTTCTGGCACTCCAGCGCCTGCGTTTTGGGGGCGGTGGCAGAGCAGTTTTTCGGGGCGACGCTTTGCAGCAGCCAGGCCACCGAGGACGGCTTCTTCTGCGACGTGCACATGGGCACCAGGTAGGGGCTGGGGGGCACGCGCGGTGCCTCGGGGTCCCCGGGATGTCCCCGGCGTGTCCCCAGCGTGTCCCCGCGCCCCCAGGACGGTGCAGAGCGCGGAGCTGCCGGCGCTGGAGGAGGCTTGTGCCACGTTCACCCGTGCCCGGCACCGCTTCGAGCGCCTCGAGGCCACCCGCCAGCAGCTGGCTGAGCTGCTCCAGGTGCGAGCCCCCCGCCCGCAGTGTCCCCATCCCAGGATTGGGGACGTTGGGCCCCTCCTGGTTGGGATCATCCACCAGGGTGATGCTCATCGGGACCGGCGTCACCCTCCCTTGGTGTTACCTGTGCCACTGTCACCGCCCCGGTCCCTCGCCCCAGCACAGCATCATTTCCCCCTCGGTGTCACCCCTCTAATGTCACCGAGGCCACCGTCACCCACCTCCCCGTTGTCCCTCCTCAGCACAACGCCTTCCAGCTGCAGCAGCTCGAGGAGGTGACGTCCCCTATGGCCACGGTCTATAGGTGAGCGCGGGGGGCGTGGGGAGGGGGCCCTGGGTCACCAGAGCTGTCCCCACGTCCCTCCGTTCATCCCTCAGGTGCGGCCCCCTGCTCCAGCTCTGCCGCGGGCCCCTGCTCCGGCACACGGGGCTGATCGGAGCCCTGCGGGTGCTCACGGTGGGTGCCGGGTGGGGGTCCCTGGTGCCGGGTGGGGGTCCCTGGTGCCGGGTGGGGGTCCCTGGTGCTGGGTCGGGGTCCCTGGTGCCGGGTGGGGGTCCCTGGTGCTGGGTCAGGGTCCCTGGTGCCCGGCCCTGCTGACATCCCCCAGTAGAGCGGGTGTCCTGTGGGGTCCCTGGTGTCCTGTGGGGTCCCCGGTGCCAGGTGGGGTCCCCGGTTCCCGGCCCCGCTGACGTCCCCCTGTGCCCGCAGAGCTCGGCCGCTCTCTGGGGGGGCACCGGGGGTCAGTCCCTGCAGCGTGTGGCCGCCGTGGCCTTCCCCAGCGCCCGGGAGCTGGAGCAGTGGGAGCGGGCGCAGGAGGAGGCGGCTCAGCGGGACCACCGCCGGATCGGGAAGGTGAGCCCTGCCAGGGCCTGGGGGGTCCCTCAGAGCCAGGGGGATCCCCCCGGTAACGCCCTCCCTGCTGCAGGATCAGGAGCTCTTCTTCTTCCACAAGTTCAGCCCCGGCAGCTGCTTCTTCCTGCCCCGTGGCGCCCACGTCTACAACACCCTCGTGGAGTTTATCCGGGTGCGGCGTCCCCTGACCCCCATCACCTCCCTGTCCCCGAGTCACCCAGACCCTGCTGCACCCCATCCCCTCACACCTGGACCCCGCTGCACCCCATCCCCTCACACCCGGACCCCGCTGCACCCCATCCCCTCACACCCAGACCCTGCTGCACCCCATCCCCTCACACCTGGACCCCGCTGCACCCCATCCCCTCACACCTGGACCCCACTGCACCCCATCCCCTCACACCCAGGGCCCTCTCCCCATCCCTCGCACGCAGTTGCCCCCCCAGTTCCTGACAGCCACATCCAATCCCTGCAGCCCCCCATAGCCGGTGCTGTGGGGCTGAGCTGATGTCCCTGTCCCTGTCCCTGTCCCTGTCCCTGCAGAGCGAGTACCGGGCGAGGGGCTTCAGCGAGGTGGTGACCCCCAACCTGTTCAGCCCCCAGCTCTGGGAGCTCTCGGGGCACTGGCAGCACTACAGCCCCCACATCTTCTCTGTCCCTGCCGCCCCTGAGACCCTCTCCCTCAAACCCATGAACTGCCCGGCCCACTGGTGAGTCAGGAGGCCTTGGGGCGCCTGGGGGGACCTCCTGGGGGCACTGCCTGCCTGTCTGTCTGTCTGTCTGTCCGTCCCCAGCCTGATGTTCGCCCACCGGCCGCGCTCCTGGCGGGAGCTGCCCCTGCGCCTGGCGGATTTTGGGGTCCTGCACCGCAACGAGCCCCCCGGGACCCTGACGGGGCTGACGCGGGTCCGGCGCTTCCAGCAGGATGATGCCCACATTTTCTGCACGCTGGAGCAGGTGTCTGTCCCCCCGAGCCCTCCCTGTCCCCTCTAAGAACGTGTCACCTGCACCCCTGACACCCCTGACGCCTCTTTCCCAGCTGGAGAGTGAGATTGATTCCTCCCTGGATTTCATCCGCACCGTTTACGCCGTCCTGGGCTTCTCCTTCCGCCTGGCCCTGGCCACCCGTCCCGATGGATTCCTGGGGGACCCCGAAACGTGGGACCGCGCTGAGCAGGTGGGACGATGCCCCCTGTGTCGTGTGCCACCTGACCGTGCCCCCCTGACCCTCCCAACCTGCCCCTGCAGCAGCTGGAGCGGAGCCTGCGGAATTTTGGGCAGCCCTGGGAGCTGAGCCCGGGGGACGGCGCCTTTTATGGGCCCAAGGTGAGGAATTTTGGGGAGTTGGGGGGGGGATGATCCCTGAAGGGGGCAAACCAAAGGACCCTTCTGGAACCTTCCCTTCCCCTTTATTCCCAACAGATTGATATCCGGATCCGGGATGCTCTGGGGCGGCACCACCAGTGCGGCACCATCCAGCTGGATTTCCAGATGCCCGAGAGATTCGAGCTGGAATACGCCAGGTGTTGGGAGAGGGGCGGGATTGGGGGTTTGGGGCCGGAGTTCAGGGTTGTCGTGGGGGGATCAGGGTTGGGATTGAGGAACGTCGGGATTGGGAGGGCGGAACTGGGAGGGGGGGGCAGACATGGGGCTGAGGAGCGTCAGGATTGGGATGGGGAAGGCAGAATCGGGGATTTGGGGAGGGTCAGGATTGGGGCAAGGGCTCCCCCTGACCCCCGTTTTTCCCCGCAGCCCGAGCGGGGGCCCGGCGCGGCCGGTGCTGATCCATCGCGCCGTGCTGGGCTCCGTGGAGCGCATGGTGGCCGTGCTGGCCGAGAGCTGCGGCGGGCGATGGTGAGGGGGGGGGTCCCCAAAATCACCCCAGTCCTTCAGAAAAGCCCCAGTCCCTGGGACACGATCCTCAGGGACGCCCCAAATTCCTAAAAACTCCCCCAGTTCTCTGGGCCTCCTCCTCCTCCCTGTGTGACCCCATCTTGGGACAGACACTCCCCAGTTTTGGGGACACTCTGTCCCCAGGACACCTGAGATGCCTCCCTCCCGGGGGCACCCCCTCTTTGTGTGTTCCCCCCTGTGCTCCCCAGTGTCCCCCAGTGACCCCTGGGGCCCCCCCAGGCCGTTCTGGCTGTCCCCACTGCAGGCCATGGTCATCCCACAGACCCCTGAGGTCGAAGCCTACGCCCGGGAGGTGAGTGTGTGACCCCCATCATGTACTCCCACCCCCTGTGACCCCCCCCAAAGCCCCCACACCAGCCCTGCACGTCCCCCCCGCCCCGTACTGACGCTGGGGGTGCAGGTGCAGGCAGTGCTGAGGAGGGGGGGTCTCCTGGCCGACCTGGACGGGGACCCCGGGACCACCCTGGCACGGAAGATCCGCCGGGCCCAACTCGCCCACTACAACTTCCAGCTGGGTAAGGCTGGGGCGTGACCCACAGACCACCAGGACCCCCTCCAGGACCCCCCTGGAGCCCCCCGGGGCTGGATGGACACCCCCATCCCCATCCTGGGTGCTGCTGGGGAGGAAAACGGAGAGCACCCCCTGGGAGTCCCCCCAACACCCCTCAGAGACCCCCCTGGGATTCCAGGAATCTGCTGCAGCCCTTTCTGAGACCCCCCCCCCTGGATTCCAGGACCTCAGCCTCCCCTTGGGACTCCCCTGAGATCCACTCAGGAACCCCCCAGGAGCCTTTTAGGGACCCCCTCTGAGACCCCCACCCCCTCTGGGACCTCCTTTGAACCCCCCCGGGGAATGTTCTGGGGCCACTCCCGAGTCCTGGGACCCCCTCTGGACCCCGCCCAGGGCTGGGGGGTGCTGTGGTTGAGGGGTGCCTGTGCAGCTCGGGGGGCGCCGGGACCCCCCCCGACAGCCGTGTCCCCGCAGTGGTGGGGCGCAGGGAGCGGGAGCACGGCACCGTCAGCGTCCGGACGCGGGAGAACCGGCAGCTGGGCGAGCTGGAGCTGCCCCGGGTGCTGCAGCGGCTGCGGGAGCTGAGGGACGGCCGCGTCCCCGACGCCGAGCAGCGCTTCTGACCACCCACCCCTCCCCTGGGGGGGCCTCGGAGCCCCCCGACTCAATAAACTGCTGGGAAACTGTGCTGGATGTCGTGGGAGCTGCTCGGGGGCATCTGGGGAAGGCGGAGCGGGGGGACAGCACCTTGGGGACCCACCCCGAATACCTGGAAACGCGCGCCGCAGGGCTCGGAGTCCCATTCCCGGGCTCTCATTCCCATCCGCGAATTCCCTCCGGCACTTCTGGGTCCTTCCCGCCGGGATTTCCCCCCACCCACGCGTGGGGGAAAGTGGGGGGGTTGCGCAAACACCGAGTCACGGAGCCACAGACGGCGTTGGGCAATCGGGGGTGAGGCGGGGGGGGGGACACGGGGTTGTTCCCCCCCCTCTCCAACACCTGCCCGGGCAGGATTCGATTATCCCGGGATAGGACAGGACCCCCCCCTAACCCTGCCCTGCCCCGGGATCCCCCCCTGATCAAAGCCGTGACCCTTGGGGACCCGAGCTGAGTGATCCCCCCCTTTTCCGGGGGTCCCTCTGTGGGTGGCCCTGGAGCCCCCCCACCCCAGAGCCGGGGGTGACTCAGTGGGCGGGGGCCCCAAAACGGGGCAAATCCCACAAAAATGTGGCCTGACCGCTTCCCCCTGCTGTGACGTAGGGGTCGGGGAAGGGGGGGGGGGGGGCGCTGGGGCCACCAGAGGGGGATCTGGGGCCACCAGGGTGGGGACAGGACCACCGGGGTGGGGACAGTGCCCCCAGCCCGGCTGGGGTCGGGGTCACCAGCCTGGTCCTGTTTGGGGGTGCAGGATCCAGCGCAGCCCCCCGGCGCCCCCGGGATCCCCTCCCGGCTCCGCCACGACGTCAGGGCCGTGACTCAGCCCCGCGGGATGTGGCCCCACGCCCGACCCGGCCCTTCATAAGGCGGCGGAGCCGGCCGTGACCCTACAGCTCCCGACGCCATGGCGGCCTTCGGCCTCTTCCTCCTCCTCAGCGCCGCCGGTGAGTCCCCGCGGCCCCCATCCAGGGCCCCCTGCACGGCTGAGACCCCCCCGAACACCTTCCCCATCTCCTGGCTCCCTTCCCCGGACACCTGGATCCCCGTCCTAAACACCTGAGATCCCTCACAGAGATTTGGGGTCCCTTCCCCAACTCCCGGCTCCCTTCCCCGACACCTGGATCCGCTTCCCGAACTGCCGGGTCCCACCTGAGTTCCTGCCCAGGTGTTTGGGACACTTCCACGGACACCTGGCTCCCCACCCTGGTGTCAGGGCTCCCCACCCCGGATGTCGGGGCTGCTGCCCACACACCTGGATCCTTCCCAAATGCCTGGAGGTCTCTGTCCCAAACACCTGCACCCCCTCGGGGGTGCCTGGGTCCCCTTCACATTCACCTGGGGCCCCTCCTGAATGTCTGAGCCCCCTCCCCGTCTTGGGGCTCCAGTCTGGGGGGGTCCCCGCTTGCTGTTCCATGGGTGGGGTGACGCTGCTGACCCCCTGTGTCCCCCCCTCGGTGACAGCGGTGGCCTCGGGGCAGCTGCAGCAGGTGGTACAGGAGAGCCTGGACCTGCAGCCCCCCAACATCAGACAAGGTGAGGGGGACAAAGGGGGACACCCAGGGGTGGCGGGACAAAGGGGGACACCCAGAGGTGGGGGGACAAAGGGGGACACCCAGGACTGGGGACAGGGGGATGCTCAGGGGGTGGGGGTGCGGATGGAGGGGACACAGGGGCTCAGGTTTGGGGATGGAGGGACACGGGGACCTGGTGATGCAGGAGAAGGGGGGGGGACACGGGGTGGGAGTGACATGGGGACACTGAGGGTTGGGCACGCGAGTGGGACACGGCGAGGACGCAGGGAGAGGGGGGCACAAGTGCGGGCAGGACATCCCCCCCCCCCAACCGCGCTCCCACCGCTCTCCCTTTTCCAGTGCTGCAGCAGGAGCAGGACCTGGAGGTGCCCCCCGACATCCTGATGGGGGGAGCCATCGCCCCCCCGCGCAGCCCCCCGCTCTGGGGCAGCGCCCTGGACGGTTTCCCCCCGGCCTGGCCCGTGGCCGCCGCCGTCACCCGGCACTGCCGCGACCCCCCCCACGCTGCCTCCGCCGCTGCTGCTCCCCCCGACCGCCTTCGCCCACCTGCGCCGTCAGGCGGCCGCGCTGGCAGCGCTGCGGCCCCGGCTGAACGCCTGCTGCCGGCACCACACCCCGCTGCCCTGCGCCCGCAGAGCCGTGAGCAGGGGACACGGCGGGGACACGGCGGGGACACGGCGGGGGCACGGCGGGGACACCGCGGGGACATCGCGGGGACACCTCGGGGACATCCCGGGGAGGGGCGTGGGGGGACACGGCGGGGCAGGGGGACGCTGTGAGGGACACGGCGGGGCAGAGGAAACACCGGGGGCGTGGGGACAGCTCGGGCTGCGGGGGGACGCTGCGGAGGGCAGGACACGGGGTGACACCCGGGGTGTTCTGTCCCCGTCGCCCCGCAGTGGACGGACGTGCTGGACGGGTTCTGCACGGATGAGTTCGGGGTGAAGACGCGGCAGTTCCACTGCTGCCACCGCCGCGGGCCCGCCCGGCGCCGCTGCTTCGCCCAGGAGACCCCGGCCCCCACCTGGGACCCCGTCCCCACCTGGGACCCCAGCGTCGCCTGGGATCTGGTGACCGAGCCGCCCTTTCCCCCCGGAGAGCCCACGGCCTCCAACCTGGGCAACATCTGCGGGCTGCGGGCGCTGCGCCCCGGGGCTCCCGGTCCCGGTGCCCGCTCCGGGCCCCGAGTGCGGCTGCGAGTCCGGCTGGAGAGAGACTACGGCCGCTGCTGCCGCAACGAGAGCCTGAGCTGCGCCCACAGCGCCGTGAGTGGGGACACGGGGCGAGGGGACGCGGCTGGGAGGGAGGGAGGACTCGGGGGAGCCCAGGAGTTTGGGAGGGGCGCAGGTGTGGAAGGACTGGGAGGGCTCGTGTGCCCGGGAAAAGCAGCCAGGTGTTTTGGGAAAGGGACCGAGGTGTTTGGGCTGGCACTCCGGTACCCGGGGAGGGCATCCACGTGTTTGGGAGCTCCCCGAGCATCCGGGGAGGGGCCCCAGGTGTCCCCGGCATGACCCCATGTGCCCGGAGCGTGACCCAGACACTCAGAGGCCGGGAAGGTTCTCAGGTTTCCGGGAAGGTGACAAAGGTGTCAGGGAGGGACCCCGGCATCCGGGGTGGGGACGGAAATGTCCCAGGTGTGACCCAGGTGTTCGGGGGTTGGGGTGCCCCGGGTGTCCGCGCGTCCCCAACCCCAATTTCTCCTCGGCAGTGGCTGAAGGGGCTGAATCGGTTCTGCCGGGAGGAGTCAGCGGTGAAGACGGGGCAGCACCGGTGCTGCCAGCGCGGGGGTCCCCAGGCCCGGGGCCGCTGCTTCGCCGCCGCCGCCCCCCACCCCGAATACGACCGGGAGCTGCACAACGTGAGCCTGGCCCGGCCCGGGCCCGCCCTGCTGCGCTCCCTCTGCGGCCCCACACGGCTCTTCACGCAGAGGTGGGTGAGCCCCAGAACACCCCCGGGACCTCCTGCTGGAGGCACTCAGCTTTGCAGCACTCCTCATCCTCATCTTCATCCCCATCCCAGGCACCTGGGACTCCCCATTGCCCAGAACCCCTTTCAGGGAGGGGACACAGCTGTCCTCTCCCCCCACTTTAAACCCCCTTGGAGGTGACTCCGGGTTCACCCCCGTGCCCGTGTCCGTGTCCGCAGGCGGCCGGTGCCGGAGCTGCTGGGGGCCATGACCGCTGCCTGCTGCCCTCTGCCCCCTCAGGAACGTGGCACCTGCGCCCAGGAACAGGTGAGAGCCATCGAGGGGGTTCAGGGGGCGTTGGGGGGGAACCCCCCACAGCCGCCCTGAGCCCCGTGTCCCCATCGCCCGCAGCTGTCCCAGGGCATCGCCACGCTCTGTGCCACCCCCCGGGACGCCTGGCGGGACCCCCAGGGCTGCTGCTCCTGGGAGGAGCCCGAGAGGCGCCGCTGCTTCGACAACACCTACCTGAGCCAGGTGACCCTGGGGGCCGCCCTGGCCCCCCCGCCCCTCGGCCACGAGGAGTGAACCCCCCCAAAACAGCACGAGGGAACAATAAAGATGCTGCGGTGTCACCTCTGAGCCCTCCCCGTGTTTGGGTTTTTTTTTTTGGTTTGGGGGGGGATTTCCTTATTCCTCGGCATCTCTGTTGTTCCTGGGGGCCGCCCGTTCCGGGGCGTGGCGGGGTGTGGGTGGGTGTTGGGGTGTTTGCACTGGTGGGGTGTGTCAGGCCCGCTGTGATACCCGTGTTTGGTTTTGGGGTGTGCTGTGGTCACCACGGTCACCCACACGGGGCACGCAGGACTCGTGCCCTCCCCAGGGGTCTCTTGTGCATCTCGTCCCCGAATTCTTGTGTCCCCCACCATGGCCACGGTCACAGGAGGTCCCCAAATCTCTGTATCCCCCATGGTGCCCCCCAGCCATGGTTGACAAGTCCCTGGGGGACTCTGATGGGGCTGGGGGCGTCCCAGGGATCCATCTGTCCCAAAATTCCCCACCAGCTTCTTCTCTCCCTCTTCTGCCTCACAATGGGGCTCCTCGCCCCTTTGGGAAAAGGAAGAAAATTTTCCCATCCCTGTGGCCCTTTCCCAGCACAAAGCAAAACCAGTCCAAGCCTTATTCCCAATTTTAGTTGAAAAATAAAATCGTATCGTTCTCAGCAGCCTCCACTGGGATACAGGGGGGAGGGAGAAGGATCTGTGTTCTCCACTGGGAATATTCCACCTCCACCCCAGTATTCCTGAGGCAGAAGCCATTTCCTGAAGCTTGTCTGGGTGGATCGACCTCCACGGATCCGGCCAAGCACAGGCCACGGGGAGGCAGAAGCCAGCGTGGCAAAAATGTGGAAAACAGGGTTGAGGGGGGCTCGTCCCCCATTCCCCGCAGGTGGAAGAGGGGACGTCTCTCCCCTTCCCAGGGGAAATTCCTCAGGGAGACAAAGAATTCCCCCCGGGAGCTTTGAGAGCGGGAAGAAGAGGCCGAGCTGGAGGGCAGGGCAGTGGGGAGGGAAGGGCAGGGCGCGCTCCTCACATCTTGGGGAAGCTGGCCAGGTTGGCCACGCCACAGGCGTTGTTCATGTTGCGGGCTAGGAGGACGTAACCCTTGTTGCCCCATTCCTCGCCCCAGCTGGAGAGTGGAAAAGCAGAGCCTGAGCCTCTGGAAGAGCCCCCAGCCCCCCTTGGAATTGCCAAACCCATTCCCCACACCCCTGTACCTGTTCTTGATGATCCAATGCTTGGTGCCCTTCTGCGCCCCGTAGCCCACGGCCAGCACGGCGTGGTTGATGTTCTCGGCGTTGCAGCTCTCGTCGTAGTAAACGCCTTGGGGACACAGCCGGCGTCACCGGGCGTGCCTCAGCTCCCCCCGCAGCCCCACAACTCCCCCTGAGCTCCCCCCCAGCCCCTCACCCCGGCTGTAGAACTGGAAGGAGGGCAGGCTGGCGTCGATGCCCACGGAGATGGGACCGATCCGGGCCACCGCCCTCTTCAAAGCCTTCTCGTTCCCTTCGGGGATCTCGCGGTAGCCGCGGCACTTGGCCGCCTTCCCGGTGGGGCTGTACATGCAGCTCTCGTCCTGCGTGGGGCCAGGAAGGTCGAGGTGAGGTGAGGATGAGGATGGGAGGGATTGGAAGGGGATTTGGGGCCGTTTCCCCCCCCCACACCTGGCCGATGTAGGGATAGGAGTCCTCGGAGTCGATGCCGCGGTTCTGCCGGACGTACTCGAAGGCGTTGGTCATGTACCCGCCCCCGCAGCCGTCGTTGTTGGCCACGCAGTCCACCAGGTTTTGGGGGCTGAGGGACAGCAGCTTCCCCGTCTTCCTCTTCAGCTGCCCCTCCAGGGCACCCACCGAGCTGAAAGCCCAGCACGAGCCGCACTGGCCCTGTGGGGACACAACGGGTGACGCTCAGGGTGACACCGGGGCGACACCGCCCTGCCCCGGGCACACCCCGTCCTTACCTGGTTCTTGACAGGGGTCACGTAACCCTTCTTGCGCCAGTCCACGGCGGCCGGGGCTCTCTCGGTCCAGTCGGGGACGAAGAGCGTCTCGTTGCGGCGTCGGTGACCACGCGGCGCCTTCAGCCCGGTCATCGTCCTCGCCACCTCCTTGCTGGTCTGGGGAAGGAGCCCCGGTGGGTGTGAGCACCCAGAGGCGCTCAGCTCCACCCTCTCCCGTCCCAGGGACACCCACCATGTCGCCCAGGTGGTTCATGGCCAGCTCGAAGGTGTGGACGCCCAGGGAGTGCTCCAGGTTGTGGGTGTTGATGTATTTGAGGTTCTTCTCCCAAATCAGCCTCCGCGTCACCTCGTCCGCCTGCAGAGCGGGGTGAGACGGTTGTGGGGCTCCTGCCCGTGCCCCCCTGCCCTCGGGACATCCTTGTGCCCCACATCCCACCCTGGGGAGGTCACTTGGGGGTCCCGAGCACCCCCCCCCCCCCCCCCCATACCTGGCCGTTGTACTGCTTGCGGTGGGTTTTTTTCCACAGCTCCCACTGCGCATCCAGTTCAGGCTCCGGGTGCAACTGGGCCAGCACGGCAGGGACCAGCAGGGCCAGCAGCACGGGCCACCACATCCTGGGGACCAGCTCAGCGCTGGGGACGGGGCAGAGACTGAGCCAGGACCCTGTGCCCACCCTCCTGCGGGATTAACACCCCCTGCCTTGGGGCCAGGACCCCCCGCGCAGCCTAATTTGGGGCTGGGGTCCCCCTGCCAAGCCTGGCTGGGGTCTGGGATCCTCTCCCGCCGCGATCTGGGGCCAGGACACCCCCGCGGGCAGCGCTGGCCGGGAGCCGGCATCACATGAGCGGGGACAGCTGGTTCCCGTTACCGCTGCGGCCCCGTTCCGGCAGCCCCGAGGCGAGGGGGGCGGTTTGGGATGCTGAGGGTGCAGCTGGGGTGGGACACCCCAACCATGCTGCCCCTCCCCGGCTTCACCCAGCCGCCCCCCAGCCCCCGTGGCGGAGCAAGAACCGGGACGCGCTCCATGTGAAGTGCCTCAGTTTCCCTTTTTGTGCCTCCGAGGATCCTACGCGGGTCCGGATTCCCTCCCGTTCCCGCTGGGATTCGTTCCCCTGGGGGAAAAGCCACCCGACCTCCCCGCTGGGTCTCCTGGGGGTCCCTTCCCCGCCGCTTACCCGGCACGGAGCCGTCGGTGGGAGCGCCGGGGGCCTGCGGGAGCCGCGGCCGCCGCGTTTTTATGCTGCTGGATTGAGGAAGTTCGGAGGCAGCCGGAAAATTTTGGCAGGCATCGGGTTCGGATGGGCTGGAGGGAAGGAGGGGACAAGGAGGGGGGACGAAGGGGCTGCCCCCGACTGCACGTGATGCTGCGGGACGAGCTGAGTCAGCCCCGGCTGGTGGCGGGTCCTGCCCGGGACGGTCTGCTGTCCCCAGGGCGTTCTGCTGTCCCCGGGATGTTCTGCTGTCCCCGGGGCGTTCTGCTGTCCCCGGGATGTTCTGCTGTCCCCAGGGCGTTCTGCTGTCCCCGGGACGGTCTGCTGTCCCCGGGCTGTTCTGCTGTCCCTGGGACATTCTGCTGTCCCCGGGCTGTTCTGCTGTCCCCGGGCTGTTCTGCTCTCCCCGGGACGTTCTCCTGTCCCAGGGATATCCTCCTGTCCCCAGGATGTTCTCCTGTCACCGGGACGTTCTCCTGCCCCCAGGATGTCCTCCTGTCCCCGGGATGTTCTCCTGTCCCCAGGATGTTCTCCTGTCCCCAGGACGTTCTCCTGTCCCCAGGATGTTCTCCTGTCCCCAGGATGTCCTCCTGTCCCCGGGAGGTTCTCCAGTCCCCAGGATGTCCTCCTGTCCCCGGGACATCCTCCCACCCCACCATCCTGCCCTGGGGACACCCTCTTGTCCCGACATCGCACCCTGGGGACATCCTGCTGCCCTGGGGAGCACCGGCCTCGTCCCCAAGCGCTCCCCGTGGCCGAGGGGTCGGGGCTGAGCACCCGCCTCCTTCAGGAGCTGGGGGACATCATGTGCCAGCAGGAACTGAGGACAGCACCCTGTCCCCGGTGTCCCCAACCCGGCGCTGCCTCCCCGTACCCAATTTGGGGGTCCCAGTGGGATTTTCTGAGGTGACAGTCACCTCATCACGCGGCTCCTGCCAGGACGAGGCGGAACATGGCGGTGGCACCGGTGCCCTGTCCCCAGACGTGCCACGCCGGGGACACTGACATCATCATCATCATCATCATCATCATCACCGTCACCGTCACCCTCCAGCCACGGGAACGAGGATGGATCATCCCAGGGATGGAGCAGCACCAAGAGGGGGGAAGAGTCCCTGTCACCCCTTCCCCACGGGGGTCCCCCAGAGAGGGGTCACCCCCCGTGTGTGAGCTGAGCCTCTTGGGGAGGGGAAACTGAGTCACACCCCGGGGATCCAGGGCGGAATCATCGCCCGGAGCACGAGGCCCTGACGTGGCAGTGAGCGACCGGGAACCGAGGGGACCAACGGGGGGGAAACGGGGCAGAACGAGGGGCTGGAGCGGGGAAAAACGGGATGAGGAGGCTTGGGGAGAGGGGGGAAAGGTGGGAAAGGGGGACAAAGTGAGGGGAAGGGGATGTGGGGGACAGAACAGGGAGGGAACAGGGATTTGGGGATGTTCCTGCAAAAGGGGGACAGAACAGGGAGGGAAGGGGGATTTGGGGACATTCCTGCAAAAGGGGGACAGAACAGGGAGGGAAGGGGGATTTGGGGATGTTCCTGCAAGAGGGGGACAGAACAGGGAGGGAACAGGGATCTGGGGACATTCCTGCAAGTTGGGGACAGAACAGGGAGGGAACAGGGATTTGGGGACATTCCTGCAAGCTGGGGACAGAACAGGGAGGGAAGGGGGATTTGGGGACATTCCTGTAAGTTGGGGACAGAACAGGGAGGGAAGGAGGATTTGGGGATGTTCCTGCAAAAGGGGGACAGAAAGGTGCCCAGAAATGAGACAGATTGGAAAAAAGGAAGATGTCTTGCTGGAAAATCTCTGCTGCTCGGAGTTCACTGGGCTGAGGGAGCTTCAGCTCCTGCTCCTCCAGGGAGTGTAGGATGAAATTCCTCCCCCAGGACAAACGCTGGGGCTCCCAGAGGGTGGGAAGGGCTCAGCCTGTCCCCCCCCGTCAGCTGCTCCTCATCCTCCTTCCCCACAGATTTGGCTGCTCCAGCTGCTTTCCTTCTCCCAGGATCTGGGAAATTCGGGGGGTTTACAGCCGTGGGAGCTGCAAGGGCTCAGGGAAATGGGAATTTTCCTGCCCCTTTAAGAGCTGAAGGGGAAGGGCTCAGGATGTGATGGGATGCTGCTGGGGAGGAGGTTATTGCTGGGAACGGATTCCCCGGATCACAGGATGTCTCCAAATGGGATGTTCCCAACTTATCCACAGAGAAATCTGGAATTAAAAAACCCCACAAACAACCAACCAACAAAAAAAAAAAAACCCAAAAAAAACCCCCCAAAAACCCAAACAAAAACCATCTAAACCAAAACCTTCAAGTCTTAATTTTCCAGAGGGGGAGGAAAAAAAAAAAAAATAAAGCTTCCTGCTCCACTTACAAGAAGAATCTCTCTGGGCTGGGGACACAAAAGGTTTCAAAGCTTCCTACGTGGATATTACTCAGGAATGACAGCTCTGGAATCAGCTCGTGGAAAAGGGAGGGGCTCTCCCCGTTCTTGCCCTCAACCAGCGCAGAGAACACTCCCAGCCAGCCTGGGGGTCTCAGAGCCCCCCCAACATGCAAGGGAAAGGGGGGGAACGCCCACATTCCACTCAAAACAAAACCAGGCTTCCAGGAAAACTCGGGATTCTTCCCCAGCTGCCGTTGTGCCAGGTTTTCCTTCCAAGTCCGGCTCTGCAATTGATTTTCCTGTTGGAATCGAAGTCACGAGGGAATCGAACGGTTCTTCCAGCCCCTGAGGAGAGCAGGGTTGGCCACAAGTTTTTTGGTTTTGGTTTTGTTTTGTTTTTTTTTTTCCATGGAAAAAGCCAGAAGATTCCAACTCAGTGTTTAAAAATTAAAAATTTTATATATATAGATAGATATATATATATATATAAAAAACACCCTCATTCTGTTCCCAACTTTTCCAGCTCTCCTCTTTACAGTTTGTGATTTGGCAACGGGATCATCCCACGGCAGGAATTCTTCTTTAAGGAGACGGTGAGCGAGCAAATGTAGTGAAAACACACAGTTCCTCAGCAATTCCCTGCTGAAATCCAGGGATTCTCCTACATCCAGCTCCAAAACGAGGACAAGGAACTCACCTAACGTGTGATAAAATTCCATGGACAGTGTGGAGCAGGTTTTGTCCCAAAAAAACCGATTTGTGGCAGCACAAGAAACCATCAGCTGGAAAATGGATTCATCCAGAAGGAAGCTACATGGGTAATATTTTTATGGCTTGTTAATTATCCCGGGGTAACGGGGGGTGGGTCATGGGTCACACTGATTTCATTGCACAGTTCACAGGAGGGAGAAGATTCCAAACAAACACGGGAATCTCCACGTCGAGCACCCTGGACTGGAGACGCCGTTAACAACCCTCCAAAAACAGCCAAAACCCCTCCAAAAAGGAGGAAAACACCGGCTCAGGACACGGATTCTTACTCAAGCATCCTCCAGGATTGTGTTTACAGGGATAACGCCTGGAAGAGTTTCTTCCAGTACTTAAAAATTCCAACAGTTTGCGTTCCGTAGAAAAAGTCACGGCAGAGAATGAAATAAAAACAGTCAAAGCCACCTTTGAAAAGTTTGGAAGGGCTGTCTGTGATCCAGACAGGAATCCCTCCCAAAGAAATCCACTTGGGAGCGGCTCTGGGAACACGGGGACTTCAAAGCCCTGAAGCTTCCAGAACAATCCCACATGGAGGAGGTGTCCAAACCACCTCCTCCTCCACGGCCATCCCTCCTCGGAGCTCCGCTTCCAGAAGGTTGGGAAGTGTTCAGACAGTTCCTTGAGAAAAAAAGACTCGGCTGTTTTCCTTTAGGTGTGGATACGGCAGGGAGCTTGAGGTCGGTTCCGCTAAGGCTCGTTTTATTCGGAAAAAGAAGGGAATATGTTCAGCTCCGGGAATTCTTCGTTGTTGTAGTTGGGCCCTTGGTCCCCCAGCATGGTCAGCATGTCCTGTGAGGATTCAAGCAAGAAGAGTTAGGATCCAAACTGGAATATCGTGTATCCAACAGCCTCGAGTTGTGCCAGGGAGGTTGAGACTGGAATTAGGGGGGAACCGTTGGACTCCATCTCAGAGGTTTTTTCCAGCCTCAACGATTCCACGGTTCCGTGATGATGTTGGGAATTTGGCCATGGGTTTGCTGGGATAGATACCGTGGACCAAACTGGTTCCTTTCCCATGGGAAAAGGCAAATTTAAGGACAGCAGCAAATTTAAACTGTAATCACCAGCTGCTGGGAAAGCTGGGGCGAGGCGATTATGAATTCTCTGGAATGATCTCAATTTCACTGGACTGCAGCTTTTTTTTAAAAAAATTAATTAGCATTAGAAGGGCTAATCCAACTGGGATTTCACACCAATCCTGCCACAGACCAAGACACAAAGCCAGTCCCGCCCTCCCCACTTCCAGTTCCATCAGGTTATCCATGACTTTGGGACATCCCCGGTTGATCTGAACCAGCGGGAGAAGCTCTGGTTGCTTCAAGACCAGTTAAAAAGCTCCATCTTACTGGGAAGACCTCGGGCTGGCTGGGCTGGGGCTGCTGCACGTGCTGCTCGCCGGATCCCGGGCCGTGGTGCTGCCCCTGCCACTGCGGCCACATTCCCACGGCGTCGGCGGCGCGGGGCTGGAACGGGGCCGGGGTCTGCGCTGCCTCCGTGGCTGCTGGACAGAGAACACAGGCAGTGAACCCTTCCTCCTCTGGGAACGTGGTTTCTCCAAGGCTCTGATGACAGGACAGGGTCGCCCTCCAGGAATTCCTGCCGCAGGAATCCGTGGGACAGAACAAAGGGACGCCCAGAGGGGGTTGTTTTTCCTCCCAGTCAGCCTTCGAACGCTTCAAAATTCATCTGCTGGGGTGACCCCAGAGCTGGAAGGGAGCCACAAGGATCACCAGCTCTGCGGTTGGAGGATGTCTGAAGGTGATCGGTGTCAAAGCACGGATTCAACTCTGCTCCTCACATTTAGGCACTCCCAAAAATCCACAAAAAACAAAACCCACGGAGAGCACATCCCACAGCACAGCTGGATGCTCCCAGCTTTTCTCCCAGGTTTTTTTTTTTCCCCTCCAAGCCCCACTCACTGAAGCCTGTGCCACGGCTGGCCAGGGCCGGGTACGGCACCGTGGTGGGAGAAGCCGTCGATCCCGGCGCTGCCATGGAGCTGAAGGAGGACGGCGTGCCCTGGAATGTCCCCATGCCGAAGGAAGGAGGCCGGGTCTTCACCGCCTGGGACGCCACTTGCTGTAAGAGAGGAAGAGGAGGCGTGGATTCACCCCCGACCCCTCGAGTTCAGGCAGGAGCCGCCGGGTTAGTCCCGGAGGAGGAAGCACACGGACACGCGGCGCCGGAGAGTGGAAGCGGGACGGTTCCCCGTGGAGAGCAGGGGCTGGAAGGCAGCGGGGACCCCCTGGGCCTACACCTGGGGGTTCTGGCTGTGCTACCTGGGCTGTGAACACCGGCCGTGTCCCTGGAGCCCAGGTGGTCCCGCTGACCTGAGCTGGGGTGGAGTGGCGGGAGATCTGGGGTAAGATCCGGCCGGAGGGAGAGGGCTGCTGCTGGATGATGTTCACTGGAGGCACCATGCTGCTGCTCCTGGAACAGAGAGAGGAGGCTGAGGCCACGGAACAGCACTCAGAGGAGGAAGAGGCGCCAAATCCTTCTGCTCAAGTTCTTGCTGGAGGGAAATGAGCCCAACAATTGGGGTAACTCCACCCATCTGGGGAAGGGCGGAGTGGTTATCCCTGGAGCGTCCCAGGAATGTGTGGATGTGGCACCTGGGGACAGGGGCTAGCGGTAAACACGGGTTAAACAGTCGGATTTGACCTTAGAGGGCCTTTCCAACCGAAATGATTCCATGATTCTATGCTGGGAAACAACGGAGAGGAGCTCCGGGGTTGGGGGCATCCAGATTTCGGGTATGTCCAAAGCACAGCAGAGGAAACGGAACGGCGGCAGGAGCTGGGCAGGTGGAGCCTCACCTGAAGTTCTCAGCAGGCCGTGCAGCAGTGAAGGTGTTTCCCTGGGCGAAGAGGGGCGGGTTGGCCGGCATGGTGCTGGCAGGGATGGCTTTGTTCTGATCTGCAGAGAGAGCACGAGTCACTGTTGTGCTGGGACATCTCAGGAACAGAGAAGCAGTTGGAAGAGACGTGTCTGTGCGAAGGAAGACTCCTTTGTCCCTTCTCCAGACACACACTCCAGCTGATTTCGTTAAACCCTGTTTAATTTGATTTCCTCTCCGTTTTTCTACTAAACTCGCACGGAGGTTCTCCGCGGTCAGGCTGGGAGCAGGGAGAAAAAGCAGGGAGGATGTGACCGGAGAGGGCAGGAGGAGCAGATCCGTGCTGCTCACCCACCTGTGCTGATGCCAGGGAAGATCTCCCCGAAGCGTGGGTCCCGCTCCTGGCTGAAGAGGCTCTCGGCTTTCTCCAGGGGCTTGCTGTGCTCGGGGCCGGCGGCGCTCACGGGCTGCACGGGCACCTGGGGTGGGACAGGGCGGAGCTGCTCACACCTCAGCACAGGGACGAGCAGCTGAGGGCTCCCAGGATCCTGATGTGCTTTTCAGGATGTCCAGTCACGCTCCTGGAAGTGTCCAAGGCCAGGCTGGACAGGGCTCGGAGCGAGCTGGTCTGGTGGAAAGCGTCTCTGCCCGTGGCGGGAGGTGGAAGTGGATGGGGTTTAAGGTTCCTTCCAACTCAAATTATTCCATGATTCCGCACGATAAATACTGGAACTGAGCAACACCCAAGGCTGAAACACCTTCCCCTCAAACCCCACCTCAACCTGGTGCCACCTCCTTTAAGGCCTCTGAAAAAAAGGTGACTTAAAACAGCGCAGGACGACAAACAGGGAGAGCCCAAATCCCTCTGGACTCACCTGAGAGTGCTCGTACCCAGCCAAGCTCTCCCTTGCTGGGCCCACTTCCAGCTCTGCCTGCGGTGGCTGCTGCTGCTGCCTGAAATAGAAAATGTCTGTAACAGGGGAACACAGGCTGCTAGAGATCATTCCCCAAGGGAACAGCTCTGGGTGGTTACACCAGGGATTCGACAGCCTGGCTGCAGAGAGGGGAGTTTGGGAATGAAGGGTGAGCGAGGGGAAGGTGGAAATGGGAAAAGGAGCCGAGCTCCTCCTGACCTTGAGGGCAGTGGGGCTGTGCCCATGTCCAGGGGAAGGTTGATGCTCTGCCCCAGCTGAGGCCTTGGCATGGAGTTTGCCAGGGCAGGCCGGGACTCCTGGCTCGAGTTCCTTCAAAGCAAACACAGAAAACAAAACAAAACAAAACGAAGAGATTTAAAAAGTCCCAAGTAGCAAAGCTGGGTCCTGTGTGTAGCAGGGCGTGGTTGTCTGGGACAAGAAGCAAAACCCTGTTTGAGTGAA
Source organism: Hirundo rustica (assembly GCF_015227805.2). Taxonomy (NCBI): domain Eukaryota; kingdom Metazoa; phylum Chordata; class Aves; order Passeriformes; family Hirundinidae; genus Hirundo; species Hirundo rustica. The sequence goes on from NC_053478.1 coordinate 1,459,355, forward strand.
GGGGTTTGGTGCGAGCTTCTGTGGGAAATCTCGATCAAATCTGGATCAATCTAGATCCAATTGGTTTCTTTGAAAGGCGGTGTCACGGAATAGGATGCTCCAGGGGTGGGGGCTGTGCCTCCATGCTCAGCCCCTGCACACCTCCAACACAACCACAAAGAAACTGCTGCTCTGCTCTGAACTTCCACAGGGGTTTCAGGATTCTGGATGTGGGAATGGCTGTGTCTGGAATGAAGAAGTTCAAAGAGAGAGCTCTGACATGGGGCAGGAAATCAGGCCTGCAGCAGATTTCAGCCCTGCAGGGAAGCAGCGCTACTTTGCCTCGTGGCAAAAAGAAAAAAAAAAATCCTGGATTTCCCTTTCCCAGGCAATTCAGCCTTCTGTTTGCCTGCTGGAGCTGCCCCTGCCAAGCCTGCAGAGCTGCATCACACACAGGCACAATTTCTTGGTCCTTGCAAGGAGTGTGGAGATCCCTCATGGAAAAAGTGAGCAGCTCTGACCATTCCCAAAGCTGGGACTCTCTGGGAGAGTCACAGGAATCCAAGAGAATTCTAAGGCAGATTTCACTGATTTCAGGCCCTGCTGGAGCTGAATTTTGGCAGCTTGTGAACCCACACGGGACAGCCAAAGGCACTGCAATTCCTGCACTTTGTAGCCCAGCAGAGAATGGGAGCTGCAGGGACTTAGGAACTTCTCCAGAGCTGTGCAAATTGATGGGAAGCTCGTGACGGGGAGAGGCTGAGGCTCCCCAGCTGTGGGTTATTCTGGACCGAAGAGCCCTTGCCCAGGCACTCACTTGACGTTGGTGTTGGTGCAGATGATGTACTCGATCTCATCTGAGTAGGGGTTCTGGAAGGTGAACGAGCTGGTTCTCATCCACAGCCATTCCCGGTTCTTGGATCGGAAACGGAACATGACTGACAGAACCTGGCCTTTTAACTTCACCACCTTAAAAAAAAAAAAAAAAAATGGAATTACATCAGTAACACCCTGGCAAGAACAACCTGAGCACGAGTTTTGCCCCCACCCAGACCCCTGCGATGGCCCTTTGCCTCACACCTGGACCACCACATCTCAGCCTTCCCGAACTAAATGATGCTGTTCCCTTGGGATAGCTTGGATAGGATCCAGGAGGGGAACCTAAAATCCCCTTTTTGCCTTCGCTTCTCTTTTATCTCTTTGCACTGGTGAGATGTATGAAAAAGCCTCCAAGAAATGAAACACATGCTGTCGCTTTTCCCATTCCGACGGTTTGGAGCAATGGATATGAGCAGCTGGTTTTTTTGGAGTCATGAAAGCACAGGGGCAGCCTTACCTGCCCTGCCACCAAGTCCAAGGCCCTCAGAAATAACAGTAACGACAACAGGGCAAGAAAACCACCTCCACTGCGGGTTCTGCAGCACTGGGCTGGGCCCTAGAGACGAACCAGGGTTTCAGCCAAGTCAAGCAGGCACTTGGGAGCCACATCCCTGGCCCTGAAAGCCAACTGGACCAGCAGCCAGGGCTGGAGTTAGGACTGGATTCAGGAGTTAACACATCAGACGCTTCTGTTTTATTTTGCATTTAACGGTATGACTAAATCTGCGGCTGTTTGCACAGGAGGATTTATCTAAGCTTTGGTTTCCGCCTTGGTTTTCCAGTCAATTTCGTTGCTTTGCAAGCACCGAGACATTCCGGCCTTGGAATGAACTCCGATCTGAATTCCGCCCTGCATGCAAAGGGCAGCGCCGGTGCTTTTACCTGCTGGAAACTGTCCCGTAAAAGCTGCTGGTCTTCTGGATGGCAGAAATCCACAATGTCCTTCCCCAAAAGTTCCTGTTTTCCAAGGAATTGCGAGAGATTGAGTCAGTTCATCTGGCAGGCAGATTCCATAATTAATCCTCTTTGGACAGGTAGTTCCTGCTCCTTCCCCCCCAAACCCCTCTTACACAACCCCAAGCACAAGAGCTGCTGTGCCGTTTTTTAAAGAGAAAAGCACAACAGCTGCTGATTAATGTTTGATCTTTAACTCAATTTGAGGCAAAAATGGCTTTAATTGACATCTGACATAACCCAGAGACACCCAGCCTTCCCACGATCAAAGGACTTGGAAAAACACATGGAAAAGCAACCAGTGGAGAAGAAACACATGTCTGGGTAAAGCCCTGGGCACGGTTTATCAGCCCTGCTGGACAAGCAGAGCCATGATGTAGAAGGAAAATGAAGTTTAAAGAGCACTTTTATTTTTTTTCCCCCCCCCTTATAAAGCACCTAAAGGTCCTCACCTGGGGCTGGTAACCCACGGTGGCCACGCACCGGTGGTCGATGAAGGTGAAAATTCCTTCGGTGTTGTGTCGGGAGATGAATTCTGTGGGCTGGCAGACGTTGTTCATGTCTGTGCAGTTGGGGGAGCTGGTCACCTGCCAGGGACACAGGGACAGTCACCAACCCTCGCTGCCCCTGAGCTGCCAGCCCTGCACCGGGATTTGTGGCGATTTCAGACAGAAAAGTTTAAAGCTGGGGACTTCCCCAGAACGAGGCAGCGTTGGAAAAGGGGAACAGGGAACTCACCTGGAGCCTGCCAATGGCCACGAGGCAGAATTTGCTGCCCTGGCCAGCGTCGGGGTCATCGTCAGGCAGGGAAACACCTGGGAGGGGAGGGCAAGAAATTCCAGCAGGGTTAGTACAGAAAAATGGCTCATTTCAGAGGAGCGGACTTCAAGACATCTCTCTGCCCTGGTTTTGTAATTCAGTACCCTTCCCCGTGAAGGGATTTTGTCAATTAAGGTGCTCCCCACCCCTTTTTTCACCAGAAGGAACGAAAATCTCTGAATTTCAGCAAAAGCTGCAGATCACAGTTCAATACTATTTTCATCCTCTACTGACAGAGATCTCTGCTGCTTCACCTGCGAAAATTAGCTCAATCTAAAAATCAAAGTCATAGATATGTTTGCCAAGCACTTCCTGGCACATCCAGCTCCTGGAATGGAGAGTTTAGACCAAGTGCTCTTAAACCCAGCCCACCTGAACACCAAGGTGAATCCTTACCTGCCGGGGGCCAGGCCTTGATGTAGCCCGTGCAGTGCACGACGACGTAGTGAGGTTCTCCATCCTTGGCTGCACCTAAACCATTCCTTGGGAGAGAGAAACAGGTTGTGCTGCAGCGGGGGAAGGTGAGGCAAGGTGTTCAGCTGTGTTATTTTTATATGTTGTATGTTTATATGATATTTATGTGTCGTTTACCTGCAGCGATTCCTCATGAAGCTGAGACGATTGACGGCGACCGGATCCACAGAGCTGTTGCCGCACCTGCACCAGGGTTAGAAAGGATTTGATCTTTCCTGATCAGCGTGGAAATAATTTGGATCTCCCGAATAAGAGGAATTTCCGTCACACAAACCCCTCGTTCAGCAGAACTCGAGGGAGGTGACACTTGGGGCTCAAACGAATTGTTATTTTAAACTGGGTCTTCTGCAACAACAGTGCAAACAAACATCTCAAGAACTTGGCTGTAGGGAAACCTCAGCCGTGTTCTGTCACATCTACATCAGGATGAGCCCCCAAAAAGGCTGAAATAAAAGCATGGAAGGGGAAGGGTTAGGGAGCAATTTCGGCTTTAGGCTCAGAGATCTCCTCAGGGAATTCCTTCCTACCTCATCCGGCAGATGAAAGATCTCCGGGAGCCCATGCACATCCTCATGGACTGCTGCCCTTCCTTCTTCACAGTCCCCGTCTTCAAATCGAGGATACGACCTAAAAACAAAAAGAAAAAGGAGATGCTGCTGCGCTGGGAGTCCTCCCACCGAGACAGGTGTGGCACCAGGTAACGTACTGGGAACTGGCAGGACACGAGTGTCACCGGTGGTACCTTTAGATGCATTCTCGGGGGGAGCTGCAGCATCCTTGGTAGAAAGGCACCAGGGCTTGGTTCCCTCTACAAAGGGAAGGGTTTGATCCAAGTCCTCCGCAGGATCTCCCACCCGCCAGCCCCTCTCGTCCCCGCCCGGCTCGCCGTACCTGTCAGGGCGTTCTCGGAGGTGGAGAGCTGCTCCCGCAGCTTGCCCACGTCGTCGGGGTGCACCTGCTCGTACAAGGTGCTGCCGAACCACTCCGACTGCGGCTGGTTCAGCACCGGCGTCACCGAGTCCGACACGTAGACCACGCGCCCCGTCTCGCAGGACACGATGAACAGGAAGCCGTCGGCCGCCTCCAGGATCAGGTGTTTGAGTTCCTGCCGACACACAGACACCTCTCAACTCCGGCTTTGGATCTTTTTTTTCCCCCCTCCTCGTCACCCATCATTTAATTTTTTGCCCCTCTGCTGTAATCCCCACAAAGCAGCAGCGCGAGGCTTCAGGGAGGTCTCACCGTGGCTTTCCAGGACCTTAGGATGGTTTAATAAAAAGAGGGATTTTTTTTTTTTTTTTTAAATATGAGCAGAGACCTGGTCGGTGAGAAAGGAGGGTTTGTAGGTGCCGTCTGTGGAGGTGTTGCCAGTGCCACGCAGGGATTTCATGTGGGACACGGCCATGCGCAGGATGGTCAGCTTGTCCGGCTTGCGGGCCAGGGCGCTGCACGTGGGCACCATGTCCGACAGCTCCGTGATGTAGGCGGTCATCTTGTTCCTCCTCCTGCGCTCGATCTCGCTGTGGTTCTCCCTGCCAGAGGTCGAGGAGGAGAGAGAAGGAGGGAGGTGAAGTTACCAGGGGCGGGAGGCTCGGACGTGTCCCCCGCCACAGCGGCACACGGAGATGCATCGGGAGTCAAGCCTCGCATGCTGGGCGTGCACAGGGAACGTGGAGACAGGGGCAAGGAGCAGAGGCTACACCTGGTCCTTCCTCAAAGTCACAGCAGCTCCCTGAAACCTGGGGACAGCGAGGAGCCGGGCTGACCTCCCCCATCCGCCACACAGCGCTGCAGGAAGGAATTGCTCCTCTTCTCCCCAAGAGCGGTCACCTCGCTGCAGGCGACCTCGACGCTGTCCGTCCGAGGGTGGAGGAGATCGCCTGCACCACCAGACCCCACCAGGTGTGCAGCTCAAACCTGGGCACACGCTCTTCTGGGCAAGCTGGGCTAGCGGGAGTCGTGCAACTGGAGGAGCTCTGAGGCTCCTCCCAAGCCCAGGCACCCCAGGACTCTGAGTGACCTGAATTAGCTGGGTCTCACCTTGCAGCTGTTTTGGGAAGCCACCTCTCAGTGACATCAAGAGCCCTTTCACTACCACAGCAGGTCACACCTCATTTCTGCACACACGATCGAGGCCAACCAGCCTGGGCAGACCAGGAGCAGGCAACGCCTGGGTGGTGGCAGCCACCTCTGAAGAGGCACTGCAGCCATTGCTGCCACCTCAAGAGGCTCCTGGAACCCCTCTGGCTCACAGGGCACGGTTCTCATCGGTCCCACGGACCAGAAGTTGGTTCTTTTTTGTCCACTGATACATAATTGAACCGGGTTCCTAAGGTGGGTTTTCCAAAACAGAGCTTAAAAGCCAGGTTTCCTGTACAGAAGGATGGATCAGGTGCAAGGAAGCACATGGTGGGAAGTGAAATGAGATGGAAGTGTCGGAAGGAGCAAGGATAGGTGAATGAAGAGGATAAGTACAAAAACGGAGCGTTTAGCACTACGAGGTGTGCGCAGACATTCAGTGACCTCACCCTTGAGACGGGCAGCTCCTCTAAACTCACAAGCTCAGGTGTGAAAAACAAAGACCCTTCGACTACAAAAAAGCTGCTGGAGAATCACCAGACATTTACATTTCACCTGCCCACTGCCACTCTGCCGTGAGGAAAAGGATGGGAGAACTGGGATTCTCCATCCTGGGGGACCTTGGAGAGCCTACAGGGGCTCCAAGAGAGCTGGAGAGGGACAGGACAAGGTGGGGATGGCTTTCCACTGACACAGGGCAGGGTTGGATGGGATTCAGGGGAGGAACTGCTCCCTGTGAGGGTGGGGAGGTCCTGGCACAGGCTGCACAGAGAAGCTGTGCCTGCCCCACCCCTGCAAGTGTCCAAGGCTGGGGCTTGGAGCAATCTGGGATAGAGGAAGGTGTCCCTGCCATGAAGGAGATGAGCTCTAAGGTCCCTTCCGTGATTCTCTGAAATGTTCTTTACTCCTGGGAACAAACCCTTGGAAAGCTTTGCTGTTCCCTGTATTCCCAGGCCTCGCCTCTGGTGCCTTCCTGACCTCCTCAAATATTTCAGCACAGCTCAGTGCAGTCAGCAAAGGCACTCTGGTGGGGTCAGGTTTTGGTTTAAAGACAAAACTGCCCCAAACTGGCTAAAATCTGCAAGGTGGAAAACGAAGGGCACAGGTGCTGAGGCTGCTGCAGGTGCGCACAGGTGACAAATCACCTGCACGTGGGGCCCAGGTGTCCTCAGGGCCCATCCCTGGATTCCTGGTGCAGCATTCCAGGGGACTGTTCTGGTGGTTTCAGACACAATCTCTCGTTAATTACTAATAGAAACTTGCGGGGGGGAAATGAAATCCTGTTTCCAGCAGCACCGCCTTTCCTGGAAGGAAAACACCTGAGCTAACGTTCCTTTTCCTGCCTCTTCTGAGAGTCCAACAGCATTCCCAGGACACAAAACCTTCCCAGATGGACAACTTGGACAAAAGGAATGGGGTTTAGCACAGGTTAGCAAAGCTAAAGGTGAAAGCAGGAGCCCAACCCCGTGGCCTTTGGTAAATCAATCCTTCCATGTATTCCCTAAAAACGTCCTTCCAAGGATGAGGTGTGCCTTTCCTCAGTGCCTTTCCCCTCCTAATCCCAACTCCACAGCCATTTCCAGGAGTCTGATAATCCTCTGCAGCAGATGAGGGAAGGAAGGGGAAAAACAAAACAAAACAAAACAAAAAAAAAGAGAAGGGATGCCTAGAGAAACATTAAGGGAAGGAAAAACTCTGCTTGTCCATGCTTGAAATCTCCATTCTCCTACCTGGCAAGTCTCTCCTTATCCGCTGAACTCTGCTCATCATCAGACCTAAAAATAAAATTAGCCAGCTAAGCTAAAAATGGAAAAAAAAAAGTTGAAAGAAATGGAAAAAAAAAAATAAAAATGGAAGGATGGACTAGGAAACCCAGCCTAGGGACAGGTCTGTTTTGCAGAGGAGCAATGCCATAAAATAAAACAGTCGTTAGTTTGCAACATTCCACATTAAATTGGTGCCTGATGTGCTGGAGCTTTAAAACATTTTTCTGAGGCTGTGACCTAATTTGCTGATTTCTAATATTAGAAGGATTCTGACATTTCTAACATATTTTTGATTTGCTTGACTTCAGAAGGACTCAAACCACTTAAAAAGCTGGAGAATCCCAGCTTGGAATTCCCTGCAGCCCTTTGGCAGCTAACAGCAGGACGGTGCCCCCCAAATCCTGGGGGAAAGTTTTGGGCCCCTCCTGGCAGGAGGGAGGGGTTGGAGAGCGTCCAGAGAAGGGAACAGAGATTCAAAGAGCTGTAAAAACACCACGGGCTCAAGTCCCAACACTCAGAGATACTGTCAGACACCAAAAAAACTGACCAAACTACTCCCTAAAATCTCCAGGAAACACCAAATTTGTAGAGTTTCTGTGCTAAATCCCCACGAAACACACAAATCACAACTTGTGCCAGGAAAACTTGTACTGTGCTGGAAACTTGAATCTCTGCAAGCTTCTTGAGCAGGAGAAAAGAGTGAGAGCTGAAAGGAACGGTGAAAAAGAGGAATGTCATCGTCACACTCAATGAACTGGCCCAAAAAGCTTGTGTGGATCCCTTGGAGCACCTTCAAAGAGAGATGATCGTGAGGAGGGTGCTGCACGATCCCTCTAAGGTTAAGGTTTTTTTGGCACAAAAAGCTTTAAAGTCATCGAATTCTTACCTGGCAAATCTCTCCTTATCGTTTGGCATCGGGTCATCGTCACATCTAGGAAAAGGGGGAGAGATTAAAGTGTTTACACTTCTTTCTTTTCCAAAAAAACCCACTGAGAAAACGTGGTTTAATAACTCCCACGAAAAGTGCCAGGGGTTAAAAAGGGCAGCTTGGCTGCGGGTGGGCAGTGCAGGACAATTCACTGATCACTCCAAACCCCGTGGGTGAATTATTGGCATCACCTCCACCGGGTTTTCCACAGCACATTCCAATCAGGGATGGTGGGGATGCACTCAATTTAATCCCACACCGAGAAATAGATTAAACTGCACTTGGGAGATAAAGGCAGACTAAACCAGAACCTCCATGATGGTAAATCCTAAATTCCTCATCCTGAAACCATTCCATGGCCATCCTTAAAGCAGGGGAGTGCAGGGAGTTCCAGTATCCCTGGAGTTACTCGGTCCTAAATCGTGTAGTGAGGCTACAAGTAAATGACACAGGATATTCCAACTCTTCTGTGTTCCATATGGATCACGAGGAGATCCTCGCCAACTCCCGGGGAATAAGGATGTCTCTGGAACTGCAGCATCCTTACAACAGATGAGGATTAATTAACAATGTCTGAGGCAGTAACAAAAGCCACAGAGATGGAGGAATATTGCTGACTGGGAGAAAGGGAAGAGTTGGAGGAACTGGAGCAATTCCCAGCGCTTCCAGAGAGGAAAAGTCACAGGAGCAGAAAGATCTTGCTCCAGGGAAAGCACAGCTAGAACACAGGACAGAGATTCCCAGATGCCATGTTCTCCCTCACCTGAGGAATTTACTGTTCCCTTCTCCATCGTCATCAAAATCGAGCCTGAAAAACAGAAAAAAAAAATATAACTGTTAACCAAGTGGTTTCTCCTTTAAATTACTTTTACATCTGTCCCTATGGGTGCAGATGATTCCTGAAAGGAAAAATTAAGTAATTCCAATGCAATTTAGTGATCCTAACGTGAAAAAACCGAGAATGTTCGGAAAGGGGCTTCTATTAGGTGTCCATCAGGAACAGAGCAAGGAAAAACAGTTCCAAAGGAAGAAAACCCACTTGGAGCATCCACTGCATCCCAGCCTTCTGCTCCAAAAGCCTGGATCTCCTAGGACAATCAGGGACCATCGACAGTCTCCAGATGGAACATTCCTAGCTCAGAAGCCTGGATTGGGTGCATTTAAAATTAAATAAAAGAGGGAGGGTAGAATCTTCCCGGAGTTAAAATTCAGTTTGTGCAGCGCTTGCTCACAGAGGGACAAACCCCCCACTTCTGACCAGTTTGTGTGGGAGGACAGAAGGTGTTCCACCCTTCCTTCTGGGATGGAAAACTGCGGCTGCAGCAGAGCAGGCGGCACGGGAGGAGCTGCAGGGGAGCGGGAGCATCAGCAAATGGAGCAGAAGGAAAGAGTTTGAGTGGCTGGGAGGGGCGCACAGACAGATTTCAGTTTGCTTGAAAATTACGAGGCCATTTCTCGTGCCAGAAATCTGGGAAGAGCCACTCGACTCCCTCTGAATTCGCAAAGGCATTTTTAGCAAACAAAAAGCCTCCCACAAGCACACTGTGGCTTCCCCCTATCCCTCCCGGGGACAGCACAGCTGCAAAGGTTGGAGTAAGGCCCCAAAAACCCAGATCCTCTGTTCCTCCAGGTCTTGCAGCAACTCCTGTCTCGCTCTCAATCCTTTTACGAGGTGCAGAGCTTTTAATCACCTCTGAATATTGAATCACCTCTGAATATATCACTTAACCCCCTCTTCATGGGGTGTAGCTGGCACAAAGACACGAGCACAAAGGGAAAGGACTGGACAGAGCCCACCTGAAGGAAACTTCTCAGAAGCAGCCACAGCTGCCCCTCGGGAGGCTGACGGCTCTTTCTGGAGAACAAAACTTCCTCAAAAAGGCTCTTTTCCCACAGCCCCAGCCCTCACTCACTCACCCAGGCCGTCTCTTGCTGGGTCTCTGAGCTCCTCCAGCCTGGGCTCCCGAGCCGGAATTCCCGGAGCCGACGGCTGCACCCAGCGAGGAAACGTCGGATGCCATCTCTAAAAGAGGAGCGGGGAGAAAAGAAAAATCAGGGAAATCAACCCTGTGTTACATCCGAGCCCCTCTGCTTCGGTGGAACGCTCCCCAGTAGAAGCAGCTGTGCGTCAGCATCTGCCGGGGATGGATCCTTTCATCCGCTGCACCCTGAGCTCCGCGCCGCCTCCTCAGCTGGAGAGCCCAGGCTGCCAAATTTAAAAGCTGTGGTCTCCTCTTTGAGGAGAGGAGGAGCCTGGTGGGAGCAGGGAAGGGGGCTGAGGCTGCACGATGGAGGAGGGAGGAGCAGAGCTGCGAGTTTCCCAACTTGCAGAGGGTTCATTTCCTAAGCCCAGACAAAGAATGGACCAAAACCGCTCCTAAAGCGCCTGTACTGCTTCACCAGTACAGACCAGTGGGCACCACGGGCACCAGCACTGGCCTGCCTGTGCTCTTCCACCCTGGATGAGGAGTGTGAGGCGTCCCAGGTCATCTCTGCTTTGGTTCCTTCCACCCCAAACCAGTCTGCGACTCCAGCATTTCCATTTTCCCGTATTTTCCCCAAATCCTGGTTGCTCAAAGCACGGGTAACAGGGGGAGCAGGTGCTCAGATCTTCCTGAATCCACATCCCAGCATCACCACCAGAGCCCAACCAATGCTCCTCTGCATTCGAACGGTCTGTTCCACATCAGAAAATTAGGTTTTTAAATCCATTATACACATTTTTTTTCCTCTTTCTGAAGTAAGTCAGCTCTGTGCTTATTTTAATGGTTGTGGGTTTGTAAATGTGCTGTGAAACTGCCCCAAAACAGTTGCTCCAGCCCAAAAATCTCCACCACAACCTTTGCAAACTGAGCCTGATGCAGCCCCCAAACCACTTCTGCTTCATCAAAGCAGAGGGACCCCAAAACCCCCAGGGCTGGGCTTCCCAAACCACCCCCAGCAGCAGCGAGAGCAGCTCGGGCAGGAAACAGCCACAACTGGGGGGACAAAATGGAGAACTGAGGTCAGGTTTAATGAATTAGGGAAAAAAAGTGCTTTAAGCTGGGGTTCCCAAGTTCTTCTCCACTCCCCAAAGCCAGATTTCAGTCCAACAATAGTTTAATTTCACTTCCAGAGTTGGATATTGGTTTATTTACAGCTAAAAGCGGAGCTGTACAATCACCTCTGTGGTGTGCCTGGACCCCGCAGCAAACACGCTCCCACATTTCTGGTATTTCTGCCAAAATTAAACATCTTTTACCACATTAACGTTCCCAGCCTCTCTGCCTGCCTGGTTTGTTTCCCTCCAAGCAGCTGGCGTTGCTGAGGAAGCTTTTTCCTTGCCAATCCATAGTATTTCCCAGGAGTGACTACGGTATGGAATAAGCATCCAAGCTCGTGGCTTGGCAGCTGAAGGAGCCAACAACAACAATCCCAACCAACAGCGGGAGAGAGCACAGCCCGTGCAACACCAGCTCCAGCAACAGAACGCCAGGATCCTCTGGAATTCAAAAATACATCTTGGAGAACAAAAAAAACCACCAGAGGTGGAACCCCTTCCCCATCTCCTTTCCGCTTGATTTTGGATCACTCAGATGCCGCCTTATTCCCGAGTGAAGTTCCAAGGTGACACTGAAGGGTTTTGTTTAACAGAAAGAAGTTTCAAGTGGGAATAAAGCAGGTCAGGAGGGTTCCTCCTTTTTCCCCAGCCACATCCACAGTGGGAACAGAAATGCAGTTTCTGGAGCGCAGAGGAGAATCCCTTTCTGGAGGGGAAGGAATTTCCGCTCTGGGCAGGGGAAGGAAGTGACACCGCGCTGTTCTCCGGCCCCAGCTCCACGCAGGGCTGAGGGGGACTGAGGGAATTGCTTTTTCAAGCTTTTTTAAGATTTCCCAGGAGCCTGACACAGGGAATCCGGGAGGAACCTGCTTCAGCTTCATGCTGAGAAACATTTCCCTCTCGTGGCTCAAGTGGAAGCCCAGGGCAGGTTGGGCACGGCCTCTCTGCTGCACCCTCCCAAAAACAGGGACAGCACGGGCAGGGAGATGGCACGGGGAGAGGTCTGGCTTTTCTCACCCTTTGGGATTTCTGGGAGACCTGCAGGAACACAAAGATCCCTTCCCAATTCCTGTCTTCTCCCCAGCCCGAACACGAGCACCTTGACAGGGAGGTGAACTCCTGGAGCGCGTGGTGGAGTTTTCCCTCCCTGGGAAGGGGCTGGGGAAGGTTCTGGGGTCAGGTTCTGCTCCCAGGGAACAGCAGGATGAGAGGAAAACAGCCCCAAGTTGTACCAGGGGAGGTTTAGGATGGCTCTTAGGGAAAATCCCTTCCCGGAATTGGAAGCAGCGCTGCAGTCACCATTCCTGGAGGTGTCCAGCCAAGAGCTCCAAGAAATCCCAGGTGGGTTTCCAACATCCTGGAGGGGTTTGTGTCCCAGCCCCTCCCAGAACCAACCCCTGCCTCCCTGCACCATGTGTTGGAACTAATTAAGGCCAGAAGAGAAATGTTTTTAAGGGAATGTAAATCCCAACCTCCCCCACTGCTCCAGGCTCCCAGCCCAGCTCTCCTGGGAAAGGCTCTGCTGCAACCACTGGCATCCCAACAGGGGGGGAAAAAAAAAGGCTCCAAAATAAAATTGCAGCAAATATTCCCAGCTGTGATTTACGAGAGGAGCTGCTGCAGCTTTTAAATACTTTTTTTTTTTTTTTTTTTTTTTTAAATTGTACAAAACTGGTGCTTTTTGCTGAAGAAGCTTTAGCGGGGGGTTATTTGCCAGGCTCACGTTTGGAGATCAAATCTCTCAAGATTTGCTTTAAATTTACCCATCTGTGAGCTCCCCAAAGAGTTTGCAGCAGGTTTGGGAGAAGATAAACCACGCTTAAAACTCCTGTGCATTTCACTCACAACTATAATGCTTTGGTATTTCTGCTTTTATGGCTTTTTTATTTACAAAACATCTCAATTTCTGTGCCTGCGGTACATTAAATTGATTTTTTTTTTTTTTTTTAAGTAAGCAAGAGGTTTTTAGCTTGTTTCAGTTTCCCATGCAACGCCAGCTCAGCACTTTCATCCCATGGGAACCTTCTCCAAAAAGAAATATAGAAATTAAGAAAAGAATGTTTCTTCCATTGCTAAGGGGTTGAAATGAACACATTCTGGGTATTTTGGGGCATTACCCAGCACTCACTGGAGCCCTGAAGTCTGTTTTTTAACATCAAGGAAAAGAAGACCCACATTATTTGTGAGAATTCTTCAGAATTCATTCCCCTAACAATCTCCACGTTTACTGTTTGTGTATTTCCCTCCCCTGTGTGTAAAAGCGTTGAGTGGATGTTGGTCACCCTGCCCATGATTATTAAATATCAAACACAGATGTTGAAAATTCTTTCTCTTTTCCTTCAGAGTTGAAAACTTTCTTATTACGCAAAAAACCCCAAACCCACGGAACCCCGAAGACTCCACTTCCACAAATGTTTGGAAGTACAGTTTACACCACGAGTATCTTCCTTCCTCCTAAACTGGATGGTCTGAGTCCCTAATGCCTTTTCTCACCATTAAAAGCCACAAACCCTTCCAAAAACGTTAAAATAAAACCCCAGAATCCTTTGGCAGTGTCAGTGAACACTCCTGAATAAACCTGAGGGCGTCTCACGACCCTCAAGCTGCAAGAGGAGCCCCAAAGCACAAACAAGCTCAAAAAAATAAAAACCCCAAACACAAACAAGCTCACATTCTGATCTCAGCCACCACGCTGTAAATCCATTACGACTTCACAGATGCTGGGTTAATCTGGATACAAGCTCATTTCAGAGCAGTTTAGCCAGGAAATCGATAAAATCACATATTTGAGGTGGTGTTTTGTTTTTGTGGGTTTTTTTTTTTTTTTTTTGGCAAGAATCAGGGATCACCAGCTCCCTGTGCACAGGGAGTTGTGGACTCTGGGGAATCAACCTGAGGAACCGAAGCTGAGGGAACATTGTGCTCCAGGCCCTCCCCTGCCTTCACAGAACTCAGAGATTTGTGCAAAACCTCCGAACACGGCGGCAGGTTGTTTTTTTTTTCTGTCGGGAATTAAGAAAACCTCAGTGAAACGCCGCTGAAAAAGGGGGCTAAACTCGACAGAAGCCGTCAAGGAAAACAAATCCAGACAAGCGATGATGGAATCCCAGAGGGACCCCACTCCTCGAATCACCGGCTGTGCACGGACACCCGGCCCCGAGCGCCCCAAATCCCGGTAACACGGCCCTCACTCTTTATTCCATGATCTCATTTCCCCTCGCTACGGAGCCCTCACAGGGCAGCCCCTCAGCCTTTCCACGGCCTCCTCACGCCCCTGTCAGGGCCCCTCACGCCCCTGTCAGCCCCTCCAGGGCCTCTTCAGCCCTTCAGGGAGCCCTGAGGGTCCCTCTCAGAGCTCCATAGCACGGCCCCCGCCCCTGAGCGTCGCCCTCAGCCCTCCAGAGCCCCCTGAGAGCCCTCGGGTCCCCTCAGGCACTCCCTCAGCCCGCACTCATCCCGGGGAGCCCCCCGCACCCTCTCAGCCCCACCCCGAGCTCCCGCTGAGCGCTCTGTCCGTTCCCCAGCCCCGCTTGTGCCGCCGCGGCCGGGCTCACCCGCGCTGGCGGCGGTGGCGGCCATGGCGGGGGTCCCGGGCCGCCCCCTCCTCGCTCCGCTCCGCCGATCCAAGATGGCGGCGCAGGAAAACCTCCGCCGGCCTCGCAGCCCCGCCGGCGCGGGGGCGGGGCCGGCGCCAGGCCGGCCTGCTATTGGTTCAACAGGGGGCGGGGGCGGGACACGGGGAGACTCGGCGCTGCTGTTGGTGCAAACGGAGGGCTGGGGGCAGGAACAACCGGAGGGCACGGCCAGGGGGCGGGGCGGAGGCGGCAGCGTCCCGCCCCCACCGGGGAGGAGGCGTGGTTTGGAGGCGTGGCCACAGTGGGTGGTGTTAGTGACGTCACGTAAAATAGGGGTTGGAATTGGGATTGGATTTGGGATTGGGATCAGGATCGGGGTGAGGTTGGGATTCCAAAATCCAGGGAATTCGGATCCATATCACCCACGTGATTTGGGTTGGAGCTGCGATCGGGATTGGAACGGGTTTTTGAGTCAGGACTACCAACAGGACCCCAAAACTCATCCTTTGCTGAGAAATCTCTGAAAAATCCCTACAGCCCAACTCATTAGGTGTCAAAGTTTCACCGTCTTCCCAAGTGATCTTTTTTCTTTTTTTCTCTCAGAGGGGGAAAATAAAGAAACTTGAAGGAGATTTTTGGCATATTTTGGGTGTTCTGGGGTTTTCATGAGGCTGTTTTACAAGATCCAAATGGGCGGCTCAGTTCAGTGCACTTTCCAAGAGTTTTTTCCAGTCTGTTCCAATATAAGCAAAGAACTACCTTGCAATCCTCTCACAGGCAAAGCTTTTGGATTTTGGGCATGAATCCTCCTCAACACTTCCCAAATCACCCCAAGTCACCAGGTGGACCCATGAAGGGATCCAGAACTTTCTCCTGATGGGAGAAGGGGGTGCGGGGTGGGAATTTAATCCTCTGGGTAGCATCTGAAAGGTGATGCCGGCACATTCCTGCAGAATTCATGAAGGCCTGGAGGCAGGGGGGGCCAGGACAGAGACCCAGCGCTGGCTGCAGGGAGGTAAGGAAGGAGCAGAGGGGCCTCAAGGCCACATTTTCCCTTTTTTTTTCTGGGGTGTTTCTGACCCCTCAACCCCATGAATCCCCCCGTTGTGTCCCTCAGGGATATCATTGGGAATTGAGCGCTGGGGGACACGTGCCCGAGGATCCCCTGGAGCCGGGAAGGGACACCTGAGTGGTCCCAGGAGCCAAGGGACACCCACCTGAGGGACCTGCGGAGCTGCAAAAGAGCCACCTGAAGGTCCCTGCATGGAGACCCCCACGGTGCTGCCCGCCCTGGACGTGGACAAAGCCGTGGCCACGGCCTTCGTGGTGCTGCTGGGGCTCTTCCTCCTCGCCATGACCGTGCGCTGCGCCCGGCTGGTGGTGGATCCCTACAGCGCCATCCCCACCTCCACCTGGGAGGAGGAACCCATCAACTGACCCCCCAAAAGCCCCCAAACTGGCTCCCCCAAAACACGCCAAACTGACCCATCAAAAACCCCAAACTGGCTCCCCCAAAAGCTCCCAAACTGACCCATCAAAACCCCCAAACTGGGTCCCCCAAAGCCCCTCAAACTGACCCCCCAAAAGCCCCCAAACTGACCCATCAAAACCCCCAAACTGGGTCCCCCAAAGCCCCTCAAACTGACCCCCCAAAACCCCCAAACTGACCCTTCAAAACCCCCAAACTGGCTTCCCCAAAAGCCCCCAAACTGACCCCCCAAAACCCCCCAAACCCCACAGGGTTGCTCCAACGAGCCCCGGCCCCATCAGAACCCCCAGTACCAGCCAGGCCCCTCAGAGCTGCCGGTAGCCTCAGCACCCCCCAAATCTCCGCGGCTCCCCCCTTTCCCCCGGGACCCCCGTTTCCCCCATCGCCTCCCCGGTGCTGCAAACCCCACCGAAGCGGTGGTTAAAAGGATCGTCCGTGGGGCGAGACCTGGGGGTTCGGTAACAGCTCCAACGGCCCCGAACAGTTCGGCGGCTCCGGGGCCGCCCTCAGGAACAAACCGCGGCTTCCCCCGGTACCTTGCGGCCCTGCTTTGGAACTACGGGCTCCCTCCGGGGCCGGCCGCGCACGGCGGTCAGTTCCCGACTCCCGGTGGATTTTTTTTTTCCCCTGATTCCTGAGGAATTTTATTCCCGAATTTCGGGGATTTCTCCCCCCCCCGCCTCACACACACGCAGAGTCCCCCCGCCCGCCAGGGGGCAGCGAGCGCCGGAAGTGACGTCACGCGGCGTCCGGCGAGGAGGGCGCGCCAGGTTCTGCTCTGGTCCCGCTCCGGTCCCGCTCCGGTCCTGCTTCGGTTCCCCGGGACCGGAGACGGTGAGTGAGCTGGGGAGAGCCGGGGCTGAGGGAAAGGGGGGTCTGCGAGGGTCTGTGAGCGGGTGGGAGATACGGACCGGACTGGGAGAGGATGAGGAGGAGCCGGTGTGGGGTGCTGAAGGGACCGGCGGGGGCTGTGAGGGGACGGTGGCGCAGGGGACGATGAGGGGAAGGTGGGAAAGGGTGGGAGAGCTCCTATGACCTCCCTCCCTTCCCTCACCAGCCTCCCTCACCTCCCCTTGCCTCCCCTCACCTGTTGTACCTTCAGGTGCGGCACAGATGGATTCCCCGGACATCAAAGAGCTGCAGCAGGAGGTGGAGGAGCTGGGAATCTCCATGGAGGAGCTCCAGGAAATCATCGACAAAGAAGTGGAGAATTCCGAGTGGGTGAGGCAGCGCAAGCAGCAGCTGGAGGAGCTGGAGCAGTGCATGCGGCACAAGGAGGAGGAGGTGGCCCACGTTGACCAGCTCATCGACGATGCCATGAGGTGCGTGGGGCTGGAGCGAGCAGGAATTGCGAGGAGGGGGATGTGGGGCTCTTCCCCTTCCCATCCCCTTCAGGGCAGACCCACCCTGGGGGTGGTTAAGGAGGGACGTTGCCAACTTTCCCCGTTGAATTCGGGAGGCACAGCTGGTTTCCCTCCCCCAGGGCCATCAACAAGTGCGAGACGCTGGCCAAGGAGCTGTATTCCATGATGGGCCTGCAGTACCGGGAGAGCAGCTCCGAGGACGAGGCGCCGGCAGCCGCCGAAGTGATCGAGATCGCGGACGAGGAGGACGACGACGTCATGAGCGTGGACTCGGGCTGGAAGCACAGTTCGGTGTCTCCAGCAGTGCCAGGGGAGGGGCTGGGATAAGGGAATGCCCTTAGCTCGTGACAGATCCTGTTTGTATTCCGAAATTCCTCAAATCCCTGACTGGGATTTCACCCTTTTCCCCACCTGCCTCGCTGCTGTCCCCACCGAAATGGTCCCGCATTGGGAGAGGTGGCTGAGGAAAAGCCTCGTTTGGGTGGATTTCCTGGCAGGGATTTTGGGATGGACACTTTCCCTCTTCTGTCTTCTTTCTGTGGTTTAATTAGGACGGATTTTTTTTTTTTCCCCCCCGACAAGAAATGTTTTAAAACCGCTGTTTTCTCTTCAGTCGCAGGCAGCAGCAGTCCCAGAATCTCCAGGGATCAGAGTCTGGTGAGTGGGGCGGCCCTGGCTAGAGATATTTCCTCACCTGGGGTTTTCCTGAGACAAAAAACCCTGTGTCAGGTGCAAGAAACCAAAAGTTTCTCCACGTTTCTCTTTCCTCCAGCTGCGGGAAGCGATGGCTGCCATGAGGAAATCTGCCCGGGACGTTGCGAAATTCATGGATGCTGTGAACAAGAAAACGAACTTGCAAGAAGCACAGAAAGGTGTGGGAGCTTCCAGGAGCTGTGTGCCCTGTGCCTTTGCTTCCCAGAAATGGGAAAACAATGATCCTCTTTCTCTGCTGGAAATCTCCATTCGTTTTATTGATCCCAAACCGGTACTTTAATTTAGGCCGTGTTGATTCAGAATTCCTGCTTTTTTTTTTTTTTTTCCTTCTCCAGGCTGTTTCTATTGAGTAAAAAAGGAGGCACTTGGGCTGCCTGAGGGGAAGGAAAGCAGGAATTCTCCCTCCAGAATTGTGCTTCCATCTGTGGAGCTTTGGGTGATTTAGAACTGACTTTGTGCTGATGTTCCTTGGTAGATGCACAACCCCCTCAGGAACCTCCTGGCACTGCCCAGCCCGTCACTGTCCCTGCAACCCCTGGCAATGATCTCAACACTGATGGGGACCTCAAAGTGGGCATGAGGATTTTGGGGAAAAAAAGGACCAAGACGTGGCACAAGGGGACATTGATTGCCATCCAGACGGTCGGTATGTGCCGTGCACGGGGCTTTCCCGGGATCCTGGGTGGGGGAAAACCTGCATTTAAAGGTGTCGGAGCACCTGATGTCGCCTGGAAGGGATTGTGGGAGCGACGCACCTCCGCTGCTTCACCCTCCAAACTAAATCCTGAAAGGCTTTTAAGCGAGTTCTGAGTTAATTCCGAATAAACCGTCTCGGAGCGACCCAGAGCGCGTTGGAATTCTGGTGTGAAATCAACGCTGCTTTTACTTGTTTTATTTCCCTCCCGCCTTTATTTTATCTTCTGTTGGCCTTCAAATGTTCTCCCCAGGTGCTGGCAAGAAGTACAAAGTGAAATTCGACAATAAAGGGAAGAGTTTGCTCTCGGGCAACCACATTGCCTACGATTACCACCCGTCCGCCGAGAGGCACCACGTGGGCAGGAGGGTGGTGGCCAGGTACAAGGATGGCAATCAGATGTGGCTCTATGCTGGCATCGTGGCCGAGACCCCCAACGTCAAGAATAAAGACAGGTATTCCCTATTTCCCATGCCCCCATCTCTTTTTTTTGTTTTGGTTTAGCCCCCCCCCCCAAAAAAAAGGAAGAAATAAAGGGTTTATTTCAATACCCTTCAGGTGCTGAATTGTGCCCTCCCCAGGAATGCCATTCTGAGTTTCTTCATCTCTCTTACCTCAGAAGCTCAGGCTGCACCTTCCGCTCTTGCTCGTGGCCCTGAGTCAGGAATTAGATCTGCTAATTTATTCAAATTATCACCCAAATCCTGGGCTCCTTGAGGCGTGAAGCGGTGGGAGGAAACAGGAGCCCTGGCAGGGCAGAGTGGCAGCGATGTTGCCAAAGCTCTTCGGGAGGGGAACGCAGGTTTGGAGCAGCTTTTTTGGGAGTAAAGAAGGGGCAGGGCTGCTCTGATCTGTTAAATTAAAGGCTTGTGGTCGTCCTGAAGAGATTCATAAAGGATTTAATCCCCCTGGATCCTGATGTAAATTGTGCTGGATTTTATCTGACTGGTGTTTAAGAACTGAAAATAAGCTGAATTTGATCCTGAAACTGAACTTTTCTCCTGGTTGTGATGGTGATCTCTCACCCTGCGGCTTTTGTACAGCTCCAGGGCCTGGAGTCGTTACTCAGCAGCACTAAGTGGGTGTTGTATTAGCCTTATCCAGAAACCAGGAGCAATTAATCATTTTCTCTTCCTTTATCTCCCTTTCCCGGGCCACAGAGGGGATTTGGAGCAGAGGGAAGGGGCCTGGCTGGGAATTGTGCTGTTTGAGCAGCACAGGGAGCATCTGGAACTGTTCCTCCCATCCTCATCCAGGATTGGGATGGCTCCAGGAGGAGCAGGAGAGGAGTTCTCCACTTCCATTCCACGGTTTTCTCTTCAGCTCCCGTTTGTTTTCCAGGTTCCTGATCTTCTTCGACGACGGCTACGCCTCGTACGTGAAGGAGTGGGAGCTGTACCCGGTCTGCCGGCCACGTGAGTGATCCCTGGCCCTCCTGGCTTGCAGAGCTTTTGGGTCTTTGGGAGAGCCTGGCTCCAAAAATAAAAACCACCCCGCCCTTTCGGTGCTGAGCCTGAAGACGGCTGAAATCCTGATTTATTGCCAGGGCGGGTTCAGGATGCCTCACCACCAACATTCCGGCCCCTCGGGATCGCCCCTTGATTGACCTTAGCTAAAATGCACCTGGGATAGCCTAAAAAAAAAGAAAAAAAGAAAAAAAAAGAAAAAACCAGGAATTTAACGTTCTCTCTGTTTTGTCCTGTTCCCTTTCTCCCACATGTCCCTTCCCAAACAGTGAAAAAAGCCTGGGAAGACATTGAGGATGTTTCCTGCCGGGATTTCATCGAGGAATACATCACTGCCTACCCCAACCGGCCCATGGTACTGCTGAAGAGTGGGCAGCTGATCAAAACGGAGTGGGAAGGGACCTGGTGGAAATCCAGAGTGGAAGAAGTGGATGGAAGTCTGGTGAAAATCCTTTTCCTGGTAGGAATTTCCCTTTTTCCCATTAGGATTGAATTTGAGGCTGGGGGATGTGATCGGCTCTGTTTTCTTTGCTAATCATGAAAATAATCGAGGTTGGAGGAACCTCTGAGGTCTTGGGGTCTGAGGCCCTGAACCATGCGCCACATCCACAGGGATTTTGGACAATCCCAGGGACAGTGACTCCACCACTGCCCTGGTGAACCTGCCAGGGCACGAACACCCAATTTCCAGAAAAGTTTTCCCGAATAATTCCCAATCAGAAGAGATTCCGACGTAAATAATCGCCTGGTTGTGCTGTTTGTCCATACTCACGGTCGTCTCCTTGTTCTCTCTCTGTGTTCCACTCCAGGAAGCTCTTCCCATGGGAACTGTGAACGTTTCCTTCTTCCCACAAGAGGACAAACGTTGTGAGTGGATTTACCGAGGTTCCACACGCCTCGAGCCCATGTTCAGCATGAAAACTTCCACAGCTTCCACTCAGGAAAAGAAGCAGAGCGGTCAAACCAGGACTCGTCCCAACGTTGGTTGGTGGCAGCTTTTGGTTCCATTTAGATCCTGGGATTTAACTGGAGGGTGGCTTGGGTTCGGTGGAGGGTTTTTAGCAGAACTCCTGGAGATTTCAGGTTTCCAGGTTTTGGGTTTTTTTCCTTTCTTCTGACAGGAGATTTCGGATTTCCAGCGAGCCTTTCCCCCTGATTTAGATTTCCAGTGTTTTTCTCCTTTGGCACAGGAGACTTAGATTTCCAGTGGGATTTTTCTCCTGGAATAACGCCTCAAAACCAAACAGCACTTGGGTGAAATGACCAGGATTTCTGGGCGAGCTGCCGTGCTCTGAGCTTGCCCATGACCCACCATTAATCCCAAATCCTTCCGTTTCGCTTCCTTCCAGGCACAAATCAATGTTTTGGCGCCCGTACATCCCGCTTGGGATAACATTAAGGATTTTTTTCTGTTGACCTTTTGGTTCTTCACCTTCCCCACCAGGTGCTGTGAGGAGCAAGGGCCCTGTGGTCCAGTACACCCAGGATTTAGCAGGAGCTGGTCCCCAGTACAAGGCTCTGGAGCAGCCTCCGGCCGCGCGTCCCGCGTCTCCTCAGCCTGTGGAGATGGAGTAAGTACCAGAGCCACTTCCAGCCACCTTCCACCTCTTTGCTTCTCTCCAGCGCTCAGCTCTCTCAGGCACCACCTTTTCTGTGCAGAGGAATCCTCAGGTGCATGTTTCCTCCGTGGCTTTAGTCGTGATTTTGGGGGAATACTCTTGACCTAAAGCTGCTGGATGAATAACTGGGGGCGGGAGCCGAGAGCCGACACTCCCCGAGCCAAACGTTCCTCCTTTAGGGCTAAAGCTTCGCGCTTGCTTTTCCAAATTAGGCCTTTGCTCCCTCTCTTCCCAAAAATCTGAATTGCTCCCTCGTGTCACGATCCAGGCGCTGGCCCCCGGCTGCCTTGTGTCCCTCCACTTGGACTGACCTGCTCGCTGACCTCGCTGGGAATTCGGGATCAGCGGTCGGTCCTGGTGGGCACGGAGCAATCCACGGCCAAGCCTCTGCCAGGGGCCCAAGGGGGACACTCCCGGAGCTGCAGGCTGAAGGAGGCCTGGAGGAAGGAGGAACTCGGCTTGGTGATGAAGGGAGCGTGTTGGAGGACACCTGGGAATGTGCTCGCTGACTTTTTAGGGGAAGGGAGAGCCTCTCCCCGTTTGTTTTTTGCCAGCACTGTGGATTTCCCGCCCGGATTTCCGGCCGCCTTCTGCTGTGACTGTGCCCTGCTGTGCTGCTGCGGCACGAGGGAGGCAGGACGTGTCCCAGGTGGCAGCAGCCTGTGCAGGAGCTCAGTCTTTACTCCCCTCAAACCCCACCTGCCCCAGCCAGGGAGGCTCCTCTCCCAGCAGCAGGGCAATAGAACCCAGTTTACCCCTGGAAACGCTCCCTCTGTGCTGGTGTGAGCAGGATTTGGGACTGGAAGCCCCGAGAACATTTCCATAATTCCAGAGAGATCCTGGACGCTGAAGGAGGCCCTGGGCCCCCAGCCCTGCAGGTCCCCCACGTGCAGGGAAGAGCTGGGACTGGGACAGCCCAGGACTGAGGGCAGTGTCACAACACCAAGACGACCAAGCTGGACCTCCAGCCTCACCTGTCATCGCCGAATCCGTTCCCATTCGGGCCTTGCAGTGCTTACAAGGAGTGGTTTTTTCCCCCTCTCCCCACGGAGGGCTTGGCTTTAGGACGTGTTTTTTGTGCAGCCGCTTCCCTGCCCTGAAATCCAAAGTGCCCCTGAACAGGGGGCAGGAGGCAGTGCAGGTCCTAGGGATCCTGCGGGGTTCAAACGCTTGGATTTCCGATTATTAAAACTGAGAGCAGTCTCCTCACTCTGGTGTTTTGTTTCCTCTGAGGAAAGCCTGGGTCTCTTCCCCCTCTTTCGAGTTCTTCTTGGTGTTGTCACCACTTCTGACTGGTTTAAGCCTCTTGCTCTTTTTGAGATGCGTTTGAACACTTTGCTTTCAGGCAGCTGTTGGCAGAAGCCCTCATCCCTTCCTGCTCTCTTTGTCCCCTCCCTTTCTCCCCGATAACTTCACTGGTTTTCCTCTTCAGCGGCCGGTTTGGGGTGATTTTCTGTTTTATTGATGTGAAAGGGTTGAAAACCTCCTGGAGCAGTTTGGAAACGTGATTGAAAACCCCTGAGATGGGTTGAGAACCTGTGTTTTTTGGAGCCCCTGCTAAGCTCTTTCATCAGGGGTGTTGTTAAATCCCCTTGCACAATCTTACCTTGTTCCTTAGTCCTTGCAAGAGGGTGCTCTGGATTTGTTCCTCCCACTCAGGCGTGGTTGAGCCTCTGGAAACTCTGGTTTCTGCTAATCCAGGGGTTTCTTCATGGCCTGGCTTCTCCAGCTTTCTGGGATTAAGGCCTTGCGCATCCTTGTTACCCTTGCCTCATTTCAAAATCAGAAGTCCCTTGGAGCTGCAGCTGAATTCTGAAACTCAGAGTGGTTGTGGGATTGCTGTGAAGTAGCCAGAAACGGGCTGATTTTCACGCTGGTTAGGGGAAAAATCAGCCACTGCTGGGATTCTTCCGGGTTTCTGAATTCCGTGGGGCGGTGTGATTTCGATTCCACGTTCCAAATCAGCTCCTTCTCCTTCTTCCCTCCCTCAGGTGCTCCGACACCCAGCTGGCCCAGGGCAGAAAGCAGGTGGCCAAGAAAAGCACTTCCTTCCGTCCTGGCTCCGTGGGCTCCGGACACTCGTCCCCGTCCTCCCCTGTCCTCGGGGACACCCCGGCAGCCGGGAGAGCCCTTCCAGCCCCGCAGCACCGGTGAGCAGAGCTCTGCCTGGGGCACGTCCCTCAGTCTCCTCCCTTCTGGGGCGTCAGGCGCGCGTGGGGCCTGTGCGTGCCGGCGGGATTCTGCTGCGGGATGCAGCGGCTCGGATCGTGGAGCGCCGGAATCAGTGGGGCTGGGAAAAGCCTCTGAGTTCAGAGAGTCCCTCCAGCACTGCCGTGTCCCCAAGTGCCACACGCACTTGTGTTCTGAGCGCTTCCAGGGGCGGTGACTTCGCCACCTTCCAATCCCTGACCACCCTGCTGGCCACACCTGGGCTGGTGCCCTCCTCACCCCCATCTCCCCTCTCCCCTCAGCCTCCCCAGCAGCGTCCCAGCCTCCCAGCTCTTCCACAGGAAGGGCTCCAGCGCTGCCATGTCCCCAAGTGCCACACGCACTTGTGTTCTGAGCGCTTCCAGGGGCGGTGACTTCGCCACCTTCCAATCCCTGACCACCCTGCTGGCCACACCCGGGCTGCTGCCCTCCTCACCCCCATCTCCCCTCTCCCCTCAGCCTCCCCAGCAGTTTCCCCTCCCAGCTCTTCCACAGGAAGGGCTCCAGCGCTGCCGTGTCCCCAAGTGCCTGTTTTGAGCGTTTCCAGAGGCGGTGACTTCACCACCTTCCAATCCCTGACCACCCAGGTCCTGCTGGCCACACCGTGGCCAGTCTGAGCCAGGTGCTGTTGCCCACCTGAGCTCGTGCCCCTCCTCTGCCCACATCTCCTTACTGTGTCCTCAAGTGCCACACGCACTTGTGTTCTGAGCGCTTCCAGAGGCGGTGACTTCACCGCCTTCCAATCCCTGACCACCCTGCTGGCCACACCGTGGCCGTTCTGTTGCCCACCCGGGCTGGTGCCCTCCTCACCCCCATCTCCCCTCTCCCCTCAGCCTCCCCAGCAGCTTCCCCTCCCAGCTCTTCCACAGGAAGGGCTCCAGCGCTGCCGTGTCCCCAAGTGCCCGTTTTGAGCGTTTCCAGAGGCGGTGACTTCGCCACCTTCCAATCCCTGACCACCCAGGTCCTGCTGGCCACACCATGGCCTGTCAGAGCCAGGTGCTGTTCCCCACCTGAGCTCATGCCCGTCCTCTGCCCACATCTCCTCCTTACCGTGTCCCCAAGTGCCACACGCACTTGTGTTCTGAGCGCTTCCAGAGGCGGTGACTTCACCACCTTGACCCCCCAGGTCCTGCTGGCCACACTGTGGCCGTTCTGTTGCCCATCCGGGCTGGTGCCCTCCTCACCCCCATCTCCCCTCTCCCCTCAGCCTCCCCAGCAGCGTCCCAGCCTCCCAGCTCTTCCGCAGGAAGGGCTCCAGCGCTGCCGTGTCCCCAAGCGCCACACGCACTTGTGTTCTGAGCGTTTCCAGAGGCGGTGACTTCACCACCTTCCAATCCCTGACCACCCTGCTGGCCACACCTGGGCTGGTGCCCTCCTCACCCCCATCTCCCCTCTCCCCTCAGCCTCCCCAGCAGCGTCCCAGCCTCCCAGCCCTTCCATGGCATGATGGACCGCGTTCCCAACGAGCCGTCCTACCGAGCCCCTCTGGAGAAGCTCTTCTACCTGCCGCACGTGTGCAGCTACACCTGCCTGTCCCGCGTCCGCCCCTTGCGCAGCGACCAGTACCGCAGCCGCAACCCGCTGCTCATCCCGCTGCTCTACGACTTCCGCCGCATGACGGCGCGGCGCCGCGTCAACCGCAAGATGGGCTTCCACGTGCTCTACAAGACGCCCTGCGGGCTCTGCCTGCGCTCCATGCACGAGATCGAGCGCTACCTCTTCGAGACGGACTGCGACTTCCTGTTCCTGGAGATGTTCTGCCTGGACCCCTACGTGCTGGTGGATCGCAAGTTCCAGCCCTACAAGCCTTACTACTACATCGCCGACATCACCAAGGGCAAGGAGGACGTGCCGCTGTCGTGCGTCAACGAGATCGACAACACGCCGCCGCCGCAGGTGGCCTACAGCAAGGAGAGGATCCCCGGGAAAGGGGTGTACATCAACACCAGCTGGGAATTCCTCGTGGGCTGCGACTGCAAGGACGGCTGCAGAGACAAGTAAGTGACAGCAGTGGGGCTGGGTGAGGTGGGTCTGCTCCTCGTGGTGGGTCTGCTCCTCGAGGTGGGTCTGCTCCTCGTGGTGGGTCTGCTCCTCGAGGTGGGTCTGCTCCTCGTGGTGGGTCTGCTCCCCGAGGTGGGTCTGCTCCCTGAGGTGGGTCTGCTCCCCATGGTGGGTCTGCTCCTCGAGGTGGGTCTGCTCCTCGAGGTGGGTCTGCTCCTCGAGGTGGGTCTGCTCCCTGAGGTGGGTCTGCTCCCTGAGGTGGGTCTGCTCCCTGAGGTGGGTCTGCTCCCCGAGGTGGGTCTGCTCCCTGAGGTGGGTCTGCTCCCTGAGGTGGGTCTGCTCCCCAAGGTGGGTCTGCTCCCCGAGGTGGGTCTGCTCCCCATGGTGGGTCTGCTCCTCGAGGTGGGTGTGCTCCTCGAGGTGGGTCTGCTCCCCATGGTGGGTGTGCTCCCCGTGGTGGGTCTGCTCCTCGAGGTGGGTCTGCTCCCCATGGTGGGTGTGCTCCTCGAGGTGGGTCTGCTCCCTGAGGTGGGTCTGCTCCCCGTGGTGGGTCTGCTCCCCATGGTGGGTCTGCTCCCTGAGGTGGGTCTGCTCCCTGAGGTGGGTCTGCTCCCCATGGTGGGTCTGCTCCTCGAGGTGGGTCTGCTCCTCGAGGTGGGTCTGCTCCCCATGGTGGGTCTGCTCCTCGAGGTGGGTCTGCTCCCTGAGGTGGGTCTGCTCCCCATGGTGGGTCTGCTCCCCGTGGTGGATCTGCTCTGGGGTTTAAACCCATGCAGGTCAGTCCGTCATAGGTTTCGTGGTTTGGGTTGGAAGTGATTTGGGTAACATATCACCCGGTTCCTGGTGATTTCCTCAACTCCCAGGACACCTTCTACTATCCCAGGTTGCTCCAAGCTCCGTCCGGCGTGGCCTTGGATGCTTCCAGGGATGGGAAATCCTCAACTTCTCTTGATTTGATTCCAAGTCAAACCCTTTGTGCCCGTCTCTGCGTAAACGTGTGATATTATTTTTCTCCCCTGTCCTCCAGACTGATGTGAGAAGCGTAACTCGTGGGTTTTCCTGTGTCTCTCTGCAGATCCAGGTGTGCCTGTCAGCAGCTGACCATCCAGGCCAGCGGCTGCACCCTTGGAGGGCAAATCAACCCCAACTCAGGCTACCAGCACAAGCGGCTGGAGGAATGTCTCCCAACGGGGTGAGCAGAGCCCTCACAAGCACCAGCCCCAGATCCATTGAGAGAGGGGATCTTGGTTCTCGGTTCTTCTGCCACTTGTGGAATGGTTTGGGTTGGAAAGAGGCCTTGAGGATCATCCAGAGCACGGGCAGAGGCTGCTCCACGCCTGGTCCTCTGGGATCTCCGTTCACACCCCCGGCAGCGCCGACAGCAGCAGGCTTTGGGGTGTTTCTTTATCCTGGCGGTTGTTTTGTCACCCTCCTCCTTTCTTCTTGCAGCGTTTACGAGTGCAACAAGAGGTGCAAGTGCAACGTCAACATGTGCACCAACCGCCTGGTGCAGCACGGCCTCCAGGTGCGGCTGCAGCTCTTCAAGACCCAGAACAAAGGCTGGGGCATTCGCTGCCTCGACGACATCGCCAAGGGCTCCTTTGTCTGCATCTACGCAGGTGGGAGCTCGCCTCGCACGAGGGGAGCTCTTCTGTGGGAGGAGGGAGTAGCCAGAGACGGGAGCGGAGCTGGGGAAGGGGTTGGAACGCGGGGAGAAAGGGTCTGGAGAGCTCCTTAGGAAGCTGGGGGGGCTCATCCTGGAGAAAAGGAGGCTCAGGGGGGAGCTTTGGGATCTCTCCAATGCCCTGGGGGAGGTTTGAGTTGGGCGTTCAGGAGAATTTCTTCCTGGGAAGGGTGGCCAGGCGCTGGCACGGGGAGGTGGCAGAGTCGCTGTCGCTCAGGAGCGCGGGGATGTGGCACTCGGGGACGTGGCTCGGTGCTGGGGGGAACAGCTGGACTCAGCAGCTCTCCCAGCCTCAACCATTCCATGATTCCAAAGTGCAGCCGAAGGGGGTGCGGAGCTCCTGCCCAGGGCCGTTTTGAGCCGGTCGAACTTGCCCAACGCCGGCACTGAACCCTCGTGGTGGCAGTGCCGGTGTCACAAGACGTCCCCTGGGCTGTCCTTGAGGTCACCCAGCCCCCGGGCCGCGCTTCCTCTGCTCAGCAAACGCAGCCCACCAGAGGCAGGAGTTGCGCCAGGGTTGCGTCGGCTCTGGGACGGAGCCGCCCATGGAGCCGCTGCCTCTCTGCTCTTCCAGCCCTCCCAAGGCTCTGCTTGAGCCGAGCAGAGATTTCTGGGCTGAAAAGTCTTGATTTTAGCTCAGCCACAAGCTCCAGGGTTTTGTTACATCAAGAGATGGGGTTACGTTGTCATTTCCCAGCCCAGCTTTGGAATAAAGATCTCTGGAGAGATTTCTGGGCTGAAAAATCTTGATTTTAGCTCAGCCACAAGCTCCAGGGTTTTGTTACATCAAGAGACAGAGTTATGTTGTCATTTCCCCGCCCAGCTTTGGAATAAAAATCCCTGTTTTTCACCTCAGTGAGCTCTGCAGAGGATAACACTGAACGTCACCCCAGAAAACAAAAAAACTCACCCTTCGTTTCCTGTCCCCTCTGCACCCAGGGAAAATCCTCACGGACGACTTTGCTGACAAAGAAGGCCTGGAGATGGGTGACGAGTACTTCGCCAACCTGGACCACATCGAGAGCGTGGAGAACTTCAAGGAGGGCTACGAGAGCGACGCCAAGTGCTCCTCGGACAACAGCGGCGTGGACCTCAAGGACGACGACGACAACGAGAACACGGGCACGGAGGAGCTGGAGGAATCCAACGAGGACAGCTCGGACGACAACTTCTGCAAGGACGAGAGCTTCAGCACCAGCTCGGTGCTGCGCAGCTACGCCACGCGCCGGCAGACGCGCGGCCAGCGCGACCACGGCCACTCGGAGACGGCCTCCAAGGACTCGGGGCTGGCGCGGCCCCCGGGCCACGAGGAGCCCGCCGCCGCGCCGCCCTGCAAGCTGCCCGTGTCCGAGGAGACCTCCAAGCACAAGGTGGCCTCGTGGCTGAGCTCCAACAGCATGGCTGAGGGCTTCCAGGACAGCGACGGCGCCCCGTGCTTCAGGGCGGGAGGAGAAGGGGGAGAAGGCAAAGCTGTGAAAATGGAGATGGCCGCGGAGAGGGAGAAGGGCTGCGCTGGCGCGCTGGGAGATCTCAACGGAGAGGCAAAGGCGGCCAAGAAGGAGGTGAGGGGAGAGGTGAGGGAGTGGGAGGCTCCAAGGCAGGGATGTGCTCCTGCTCCTGTGGCTTTTCTCGCCGTGCAGCACGTCCAGGGGGGCTGGGGGGCTCCTGTGCTCAGCTCCCCTGGCTTCTCTGGGGGGACAGGGAGGGGCTTTTCCCCTCGCAGGGAGGGAGTTTGTGGCAGAAGAGGCTGCAGAAGTCTCTGGGTGCGAGCAGAGCTGAACATCCTCCTGCCTGGACACCTGAGGGACACGGTTGGGGACAGCAGGGACGCGGAGGTGGCCCCTGTCCACCCCCTTGCTCTTGCACGTGGAGTCCCCCAGGGAGGGGCTGGGTGTCACACTCAGCCCGGGGACAGTCAGCGTCTCGCTGCTGGGCTGGCGTTTTGGGGAACAATCCCACAGAAAGGCTGGAGAGCGCTCCGGGAGGGAGAGATTCCAACCTTGCGTCCTTCTCCCCTCTTGCAGGAACCTGACGAAGCAACCAAAATGCCCGGGTAAGATTCCCTCAAACCGCGTTTTCCCCGCCCCTGCGGACGATTTCCCCGGGAATCTCGGGGAATCCAGGGAAATCCCTTCTCCCTTCCCGCCCCACAGGCTGAGCAGCCTGGGAAGGAGGTACGGCTACAACCCCTGTCCCCCCAAGCTGGATGGGATCCGCAGGCCCGTGGGTGGCACGGTGCTGCTGCAGAGCCGCCGCCGGTCGCTGGCCCTGCCGCCCCCCTTGGAGGTGAGCGGGACCCCCGGGCTGGGAGGGGTCTCCCCCAAACCCAAACCGCTTCCATCGCCGCCTCCAGCCCCGTCTGGGGTCGTTCTCTGCTTTTGGTTCCCAACGGAGCGCGGGGGTTTGTGGTCCTGGCTGGGATTTTCCTGAGGGAGGTTGATTTCCTTTTGGATTTTTTTTGGGGGGGTGTTTTCGTGATCTGAGCAATCGAGGAATGAGGAGAGCGTGGAATTCGGGGTGGGATTTGGCAGCTTGGTTCGCACACCTGGGAGCCGTTGTTTGGGCAGAGCCATCCTGGGGGGAGCAATCCTTGTTTTTTTGGGGTCTTCCCCCCTTCCTTTGGAGCACCTAATGCTCCAGGATCTCAAGCAGAACTCGGCAGCACCCCCAAAATCTCACAGCTATTTCAAACATTGACCCGTGGCACGTGGTGTCCAGAGGGGGGGATCCGCTTCCAAAGGGGAGCAGAGGGGGTTGAGCTGGAGGAGAGCACCACATTCCCGGGGGAAAGGGAGGCTTGGACGCGCCCCAGGAGCTGTTCCTGTCCCCAGGATGTGCTGACGCTGTCGAGCAGCACCGACACCGACGAGGAGCAGAGGGCAGGGCAGCCCACGGGGCAGCAGGACAGCGACGACATCCAGACCATTTCCTCGGGATCCGAGGAGGAGGAAGGGGAGGACAAGAAAAATCAGTCATCTGGGTCAGGTGAGAGGGGGAGACGAGGGCTGGGAGTGAGAGATTCCTGCTTGGAAAGCACCGGGAAGGGCTCGTGAGGCCGCAGCAGCCGCTCCTGCTGCGTCCCGCAGCTGAGGTGGGGAACCTTCCCCAGCCAGGCAAAAGCGCAAAATCCGCTCCTCAAAACCAGATATTTCTGGGTGTTGTAAGAAAAAGCAACGGCGAGGCTCAGGGTGGCTCTGCAGGCTGGGTTCCTGGAGCCATCCCGGGGCGGGTATTTCGGCTCTGAGGGGTTCCTCTCCTCCGAGCGGAGCAGCAGCAGCGGGACGGGAGCGGGGTCGGGCACGGCCCTGCCCGGGGCTCCTCCTCTGGAAGCTTCCATCCCGCGGCAGGGCCCGTGAAGAGACAGGTGGCGGTGAAATCCACGCGAGGCTTCGCCCTCAAGTCCACCCACGGCATCGCCATCAAGTCCACGCCGCTGGCGGCGGCCGACAAGGGCGAGAGCGCGGGGCCGGTGCGCCGCAGCACGCGGCAGTTCTACGACGGCGAGGAGAACTGCTACATCATCGACGCCAAGCTCGAGGGCAACCTGGGCCGCTACCTCAACGTGAGTGGGGGCCACGGGGACGGCTGCAGGGTGAGCCCTCAGCTCAGCGGGGCTGCTCCTGCCCGGGAAGAGCTGAAAACGGGGGAAGGAGCCGGGTTTGGGAGGGTGCTGAACCTTCCAGGGCGAGCGGAACGGCAGCTGCTCGGGCCTGGTGGGAGCGGGAGCGGCTCCGTCAGTCCTTCCAGAGCCCGTTACCTTTGAGTGTGTGGATCTTGTGACTCAGCCTGGGCGTGCAGCCTGTTCCAGCAGGATTCCGCTGGATGCGGCGGGCAGAGCAGGAATGCTGCTTGTTTATAAAGGCTGCCTTGGGTGCTTGGCAGCTCGGCCTCCCTGCCCAGCAGCTCAGGCTCTTCTCTGTTGCCTTTACAGCACAGCTGCACCCCGAATCTCTTTGTGCAGAATGTCTTCGTGGACACCCATGACCTTCGCTTCCCCTGGGTCGCTTTCTTCGCCAGCAAGTGAGTCCTGGGGTTGCTGGGAGGGGCTGAGGATTCCTGGGCTTTGGTGGGATCTGGCTCCAGGGCCAGGGCTGGGTGTTCCCTGCTCCTGGGAACCCCATTCCCATCAATCCTTGGTGCCAGGTGAAATCCTCTCCCTCGTGCTGGAGATCCCCGGCGTGATTCCCACCAGGTTTAGACCTTCCCAAAGGGCAGAGTGAGGCACGGAGCAGCCGATTTCCCCTTCTTGCTTTAATCCCTTTGAGCCGTGGCGCTTCGTGCCTCTGCTCCTCCCCGAATCCTCAGGGGAAGGATTCACCAGGGAACTCCGTCCCTTTCTCCCCGGCTGCCTCAGCCTCGTCCTGGCAGCGCAGCTTCCTTCCGTCACCCAATTCCCCCTCTTCCCTGGAATAACCTCGCCCATCCCCTGCGGGTTTTTCTCCTTCCCAGGCGGATCCGAGCCGGCACGGAGCTGACCTGGGATTACAACTACGAGGTCGGCAGCGTGGAGGGCAAGGAGCTGCTGTGCTGCTGCGGGGCCATCGACTGCCGGGGCCGGCTGCTCTGAGCCGCCCCTGCTCCCTGCAGATCCCGCTCCTCCAGAGGCCTGGTGCTCGCTTTCCCCTCAGTGAGGGTGAAGTTTCTCCTCAAGAGGAAGTTTTTTCTCAGTTCTCCCATTCACCTGGAAAATCACAGATGGACACAGATGGAGCAGGAACGGACTCGGGTTGTTCTCAGCGCCCGGGATTCTCTCAGCCTTCCAGAAGCTCCAGTTTTCCCACGAGGAAGGAGTTTTTTCCTGCTCTCTTCCAGCTTTCCACCAAATTTAAGGCACAAGCCTCGTGGTTTTTTTTTCCCAGCAGCGAGCACTTCCTCGGTGTTCCCAGGAAGTGCTTCCCGGTTTGGGGACTTGGGTCTTGGAAGAGGGGAGGGAGGATGGTGGAAAGAATCCGTGGAAGACTGGACCAATCAGGATTTATAAGAATTCAAGCGGAAAAAGACAAAAAGTGAGTATCCATCTTCACCTGTGAGCTGTTGTAAGGAATCTTTTAGTTGCTAAAAAGCAATAAAAGTGTGTTTTTCTATTAAAAAAAACAACCAACCTACCCTGAGCTGGAGACACGGCAAAGAGCCCTGAAAAATCAGGGTGGAGCCGCTGCCATCATCCTTGTTTCTGTGGGGTTTGCAGGAAAAATGCCAGAGGTGGATGGGCCCAGGCAAAGGAGCTCCCACATTTTCACCTCTCCTTGACCTTTCCTCAAAACAAAACACTCCTTAAACCCTCCAGCTGGGAAAATGACATAGAAACAGGTCGGGATTTTTTCTCGAGGAAGCAGATCCGGTGCCTGTGCCCATCTCCAACCCTCCTGGAATGTCAGAGAGCGCCGAGCTTGGCCTGAAAGCTGCAGGGAAGTGGCAGCTGGGACAGCCCCGAGCTGGCTCCAGCCCCGTGCAGCTGCTGGACCCGGATCCACACGGAAAATCACCGGGCTCTGGCAGCCACACGCGGTCCTGAGCGTGGGGCTTGAGTTTCTCTTTTTGTTTGGAGGGTGTGGGAAGGAGCAAAAGGCACCGAAAAGGTTCAAAAAAAAAAACCAAAAAACCACACCACCCTGAGACCTGGATGAAAGAGGTGAAAGTTTTGACAAACTGCCATCGAATCTCACGTTATCGACGTGGAAAATCCCAATCTGGGGTTTTGGTGGAGCCAATTCCAACCAGCCCAGTAACCAACACCAGCCCGGCTCAACGCAGCCCTGCACAAGGGAGGTTTTGTTGGGTTGTTATTTTTCCTGCTAAATAACCTTTTTTTTTTTTTTTTTTTTCCCCTTTGTAAAATAAAACCTTTCTGGGGCCTCCTGGAGCTCCAGTTCCATCCCGAGCGTCCACCTGAATGGAGGTTTTGTCATCCCAGCGGGGCTGCAGCTCCTCAGGGAAACCCAAACCCCCGCTCCAGCCTGGGGTTGACGACTTGGAGAACTTTTAGGAGGAAAAAAAAAAAAATTATATATATATATATATAAAAACCATCAAAATCCTCAAATCTGCCCATTTTTAGCACTGCCTAAAGGATCTACACCAAAATAACCCCAGGGCCATTGTGCCACTTACAGAATATGCCCAAATCTTTTTTCTTTTTTACCCAAGTTTATTAGTTTTTTTTTTTTTTTAATATATTTAACCTTTTATTTATTTACTTATTTTTTTAAAAAACAAGAACAACAAAACACGTTTTGGTCTGACATTGGTTAATGGTCCTTTTGTTTTTTTTTTCCCTCCCTCCCCTTTACCCCCTCCGTGCTGGGAGATCTCGCAGCATCCCGGGGGGGGGGATGCAGGAGACAGAGCCAAGCCCGGCTCCTTCTGTCTTCCAAATAAATAGAAAGAAGAAAAAAAAAAAAGGAAAAAAATCAGTTGGAAATTTGTCCTGTTACAGCTGGGGAGAGGGAGAGCCTCAAAAATCCATTTACCGAAAAGAAACGAGAGGATTAAACTCTGTGAGACACAAAGGAGCGACTCAGCCCCTCACGAGTACTTCCATAGTGTCATCCCATCATTTAGGCACTGGAACACCCAGGAATTCCCTGCTCCTCCCTCCCGAGTTCGCTGGAGCAGGGCTCGAGCCGGCTTTTCCAGCCGGACACAGAGCAGGAAAAGGGAATTTGTTTTGTTTT
The DNA here is from genome assembly GCF_015227805.2 of Hirundo rustica. Classification (NCBI taxonomy): domain Eukaryota; kingdom Metazoa; phylum Chordata; class Aves; order Passeriformes; family Hirundinidae; genus Hirundo; species Hirundo rustica. The sequence goes on from NC_053478.1 coordinate 1,493,761, forward strand.
GTTTTTCTCCTCCTTCCCCGCGGCGAAGGAACGGTTGGGAAAAGTAGAAATAACAGAGCCCAGCAAAAGGGGCTGGGGCCGAGCTCTTTGAGCAGAGCCGAATCCCAGGGCGCTGCGGGGCGGGAAGGAGCCGCCCCGACCCCGCCCGCGCCGGGGAACCGCGGTGGGTTTAAGGCAGCAGGTGAGAGGTGGAAGGGCACCAGCGGTGAGCGTGAGGCAGAGCTGCGGCCCCGCTGCGGAGGGGCTGCGCCCGGCGGGGGCTCCGGGCCCCCGGTGAGGAGCGGCCGGAGGCGGCGGCTCTCGGCTCCGGGGCGCTCAGTCGGTTTTGCGGTGGTTGTTGTTGAGGACCGGGTGGCCGTTGGAGAGGGGCCCGTTCTTGGCCGCCTCCTCCTCCTCCTCGGAGTTGTCGGTCTCCTCGCGGTCGCTCCGCTCGTCCTCCACCACCTGCGGGCGGAGGGGGAAAGGGAGGGGGTTCCAGACGGCAGCCCCCCGTTTTCCTGCCGTGCCTCAGTTTCCCCGGGCGGGTTCTCCCCCACCGAGGGCTCTCCGGGATTCGGGATCTGGGAGTCTCCCATCCTCCATCGCCCCCAGGACGTCCCAGGTCCCCTCTCACCTTTCCAGTTATGAACTTCTGGGCCATGCGGATGATGAGGTAGGCCCAGAAGATGTGCAGCGACTGCAGCACCATCATCATGAAGTTGAAGAAGTAGTAACCGAAGAAAGCGGGGTAGAGATCCAGCGGATAAAACACGGTGCAGTGCATGATCCTGCCGGGAAAAACCCCTCCCGTCAGAACCGGCAGCACCCAGCCCACCCCAGCCCGAGACTCCCCCTGCCTCAGTTTCCCCCGTGCCCCACCAGAGCTCACCAGAAGGGCAGGATGACCAGGCGGGTGACGATGAAGACGGCGGCGAAGACGATGAAGATGTTGTTGCAGGTGTTTCTCCACCCGGCGTAGTTGAACATCTTGGCCGACTGGGAGGGGAGCAGAGGAGGTGAGCCGGGGACGGGGGCACGGGGTGGCAGGGGACAGCGGGGGACAGCGGGGGACAGCGGGGGACAGCGGGGGACAGCGGGGGACGCGCCAACCTCCAGCAGATAATCCGAGGAGTCGTGCAGCGCCATGATGAGCGTCCCAGCGCGGATGTAGTTGGCGAACCAGGAGAAGCTGATGAGGATGATGGTGGCCACGTGGTGGATGATTTGCTCTTTGAAGTCCTGCGCCCAGAACAAAGCAGGGGAGGGAGTTAACGGCAGCCCGGGTCCCACCCAGGGCGAAACCCCATCCCCGTGTGTCCCCACAGCCCCCCAGGGTGAGGAAAACGCTGCCAAGACGTCCCAGCGTGTCCCACCAGAGCCCCCACCTTGCGCTTGACGTCGGAGGCGATGCTGAAGAGCAGGGACCAGTAGAAGGAGAGCTCGATCATGTAGTACCAGTACTGGGAGGGCAGCATGCTCTGGGGACAAGGGACACGCTGGGGGGGGGTCCTCTGTGTCCCCCAGAGGGGTTTGGTCCCTTTTGGTGGGCACCAGCCGGGCGTCCTGGGGCACCAGGAGATCCTCCTGCAGCCCCAGGTCCCACTGCTGGTGCCGGTGCTCAGGAAAAGCCGTGGGCTGGGCTCCGTGCTCACCTGGATGGGGTATCCCTTCCACACCTCCCGGAGGTCGTAGAACCAGGGCTTCTGCGGGATGGGGAGGGGGAGACAGAGGAGTCAGAGGGGCCAGGAGGGCCGGGGGAGCACGGGGGTGAGGGGGAAATACTCACATCCACTATGACAGCCATGCCAGCAATGAAAGCAATAAGGTAAAAGGTGAATCTCCAACTGGAAAAAGGAAGCAGACGGTCCTCAGACGGGCACCGGGGAGCAGGAGGGAGGAGGACGGAACCATCGGCCCCGGATCCCGCGTCTCCCACCCTCCCAGAGCCCCCCAGGGTGGAAGGAGGAGGGACGCTGACATCAGGCAGCAAAGGAGGGGAGGTCTCACCTGGCCTCCCGGAATTTTTTCAGCAGGCTGGGCCGGTCCTGGTTGCGGCGGCGGCGGAACCAGCGCTCGACCTGGCGCACGGTGCAGCCGCTCTTCTTGGAGAGCATCTCCACGTCGGCCTGGGGACACCAGGACGGCCCCAGCGTGTCACACGGCCCCGGCTCTGCCACCCTCACCCCCCTGCCCCTTCCAGGCACCTCTGGGGATCCCCCCCAGCCCTCACCTGCTTGGGGTGTTTGCTGGTGGCAGCATAAAACTTCTCCAGCACCGCATTGGGGGTGGCTTTTAACCGGACCTTCTCCTTGACATTGAGGAGCCCGGCCAGGGGGGTGGCCACGTACCTGGGGAAGGAGTTGGGGACAGAAACGTCCCCATTTCTGGATGATTTGGCCCCGTCAAAGCCACGCAGGGACCCACAACCACTCAATGCCTCGGTCTCCCGGTCCTGCTGCGCTTTCTCCAGGGTGGGTTTCCCACAGGGGAGCCCCCGCGTGGGTCCCTCTGTCACGGGCTGTCCCCACTCGGTTGAAGGGCGGTGTGTGTCCCCCCCCCCTCTCTTGCCATCCCAACAAAGCCGGGTCTGTTCCCATTGTTTGCCCAACAAATCCCTCCCTAAACTACGGAGCGGGGGATGCACAAAGCCGTGTTTGTGCGGGGACAGGGGGGCACGTGGGTCCCTGGGGGGGCTCAGGACCCCCGGGCTGGGCTGAGCACAAGGTGCCGCATCCCAGGGTTCTGCCACGGCCCCCAGGGCACGGGGAGAGCAGGAGCAGGGGCTCAGGAGCCGTCCCCACCCCCAGGGAAGGGACTCACGTCTCAAAGAGGTGCCGGACAATGAGGAAGAGGAAGGCCAAGGGGAGGGTGATGTACAGGTCGGAGGCTTTGGCGTAGACTCGCCCATCCCGGTCCTCCAGGTCAGCCCAGGTGAGGTTTGCCGGGAGCCAGAGCCGTTCCCACCAGAAATAGCTGTACAAGGTCTGAAACATGCTGAGGGGAGGGAAAGGGGGAGAGGTGAGGGGGGCATCTCTGAGCCCACCCCGGCCTGTCTCCCACGCCCCCGGCTGCACCGGGCACCCCAATTTCCACCTCGGCTCCCAGGGAGGCCCCGGTGAAATCCCCGTCGGAGCGGCCGGCGCCGGGCTCGGGCACCGAGGGACTTTGCTCCCTGCAGCCCAGAGGTCACAGGGTGATCATTAACAGGGGCCCCAGTCCCGCTCCCAACCGGCGGCTCGGGGCCCTGGAACCAGCCCGAGGGAAGAGCTGAGCTCCCTCCTCCGGACTCCACACCGGGATGGCAACCCCGGGCAGCGCGGCGGGATGAGGAGCAGGGAGAAGCCCCCCGATGTTGGTTTTCCCACCCGAGAGCTGCGTGCGCATCCCTCGGCCGATCCAAACCCAATTCCCGGTGGGAAACGGAGGCACGGGGCCCACCGCCACCCTTCCGAGGCCAGGCACAGCACCCGCCGCCGGGATTAGGGATTTGCTGGCGGTACAATGAGCACCTTTGTGCCTTAAAAAAGGCTCCGGGCCGGCCCCGGCTCTGGCCGCGGGGTCAGCGCATCCCGGCTCGACACCGGCCGCTTTCGGGGAACCCCGCGGGGCGGGGACGGGGTCGGTTGGGCTCCCACCGCCGGGAAGCGAATCCCCAGCCCGGAGCAGAGACCGTGGCGAGGTTCGGGGCGGCTCCGCTCCGCCGCGGGAGGAAGAGGAACCACCGTGGCCGGTTTCGCAAGGGCAGGCGGGAGGGAGGTGCCGCAATTCCCGATTCCCGAGGCTGTGCCGCGGGCAGGTAACGGGAGGGAAGCGTGGGAGGACGGGGTGAGGCCCCGGTCAGGACCAGCAGCTCCTCCTGCCCCGGGGCACCGGCAGCACAGCGCGATGTCCCGGCAGCGGGGACACGGAGCCGCCGGAGGAGGGAGGGGTTCACCGCCAGGCCGGACCCCTCCCCAAGAGGTGATTTTAGGAGCGATCCTGCTGGAAACCGACTAAATCCTGACGGTTTTGAAGTCGTGGACGGAAAAACGGGACAGGGAAGGATCCGGGCCCGGGGGCTGCGCGCCCTGCCCGGCTCGGGGGGCAGCGACCCCGGCGGGGCCCGAGGCCGCTCCGGGCCCTCGCTGCGGCCCCGGGGGGCCCCGCCTCCGCCCGGCCCCGCCCGAGCAGCCGCGGGGGGCCCTGCCGGACCCTGACCGAGCTCGTCCAGGCCCGGGATGGCTCCGGTGCGCGCCCAACGCCCGCAGAAAGGCCCGGCCGCGGCCCTGGTGCTGGGGGGGCGAGCGGGAACCACCCCGCGGGGCCCCTCCCGGGCGGCTCCTCCCGGAGCGGGGCGGCCCCGCTCCCCTCCCGGCCGCACTCACCCGCAGCCGCCGCCGGAGCCCTCACGGAGCCGCCGCTCGCCCCCTGCGTCCCGCGCGCGCCCCGCGCCAGGCAGCGGCGGCAGTGACGTCACCGCAACCCGGGGGTGACGTCACCGCAACGCCGCGGGGAGCGGCGCCCGCCGTGGGGCGGGGCGGGGCGGGGCGGGGCGGGCCCAGGCGTGAGCAATCAAGCGCCGAGACGGGAGCTGTGCGCCCCCCTCTGGACCTCGGGGTGCCCCATAGACGCCCCATATACACCATATATACACCCTATATATACACCCCACATAGACAGCCCTTTATGTGCCCTGTGCACCCCATACACACCCCATACACATCCCCTATAGACAGCCCTGTATGTGCCCTGTGCGCCCCATAAACACATCCCTATACCCGGTACCTCTATGTGTGCCCTGCGCTCAGCCCTACACGCCCCTTATATGTCCCTCTACACGCCCTCGTGCGGGCCCTATAGCCCCTGTACAGCCCCGTGTGCGCCCTTGGCTCCCCCCGGACCCCAAACGCGCCCCATTTGTGCCCCCATGGGGCCCCACAGACCCCGCTCGCCCCTGTCGCCCCCAGGCGGCCGCGCCGCGCCACTGCACCCCACGGAAGGGACCCCAAACCCTCGTGTGCGGTGCGGAGGAACCGTGACCCCAAATCCCCCCCAAATCCCCCTTATTCCCCCCAACCCACGTGAACCGTTACCTCAAATCCCCGATTCCCCCCAACACACGTGAACTGTGACCCCAAATCCCCCCCGATTCCCCCAAACCCGCGTGTCTGCGGAGAGCACAAACCCGCACTGGTGCCAGGTCCCTGTGCAGGGGGACAAGTCCTTTACTTGCCAAGGGCTAAGGCCACATTTTGAACAGGGGGGTGCACGTGTCCCCCCCCAGCCAGGCTCCACCTGCGTCTCGGAGCGTGGATTGAGGTGTGGGACCCCCCCTGAATCGGAACCCCTCCATGTTAAGGCCACTGGGAAGTTTGGGGTGGTCTCAGACCGTCACCCCCTGATCCGTGCGTCCACTCCAGCCCACAGGAGGACTCGGGGGGCCGCGGGGACCCTGCGGGCCCGAGGTGTTAAAGGAGGGTACAGTCCAAATCCGGCCGCTGCCGCTGCCGCCGCTCTCTGACCGCACGCCCGCCCGCCTGTGGGGACAGGGACAATGCTGGGGGGCACGGAGGAACCTGCAGAGACCCCCACAACACCCCGAGGGTCACCGGCACCCCCTGCGGCGCGAGGGGCACCCGGTTACCTGCGCTGGCAGCGGCTGAGGAGGCCCAGGCTGATGAGGATGAAGGTGAGGGTGGTGCTGCTGGTACTCCTCGTGCTGCAGCTGCCGCGCCAGCTCCAGGTCGCTGAGCACGGAGGGAGGGTCGTGTCCCTGCTGCAGCGACAGGGCCACCATGTAATCCTGGCAGGTGGGAGGGACACAAACACCGGGGGTCGGCACCGCGAGCCCGAAGCCTTGCGGGATCCCCCGTGGAGCCGGGACGGGTCTCGGGTGTCCCCCACTGCCACCGCTTGTCCCCTTTACCTGATCCACTTGGCTCTGCTGCAGCTGCCGGTGGTCCAGGGGGGCTGCGGTGGCCCCCTCCTTGCCCGGGGAGTGGCTCAGGTGGAACTCGGTGTCACAGAAGCAGCTGTCCCCGTCCACGCTGTGCAGGCTCTCCCAAACCACCCCCTCCTCCTGCAGGAAGCCCTGGTCTGTCACCAGCAGGTAAAGGTGGCCCTGGGGGGACAGGGGACAGGGGACAGTCAGAGCCCTGCCGGGTGTTCTGGGTGGGGACAGGGGCCCGGCGGGGTGCGTGGGGCCGCACCTTGTGCTTGATCATGGTGCTGAAGTGGTTGTTGCGGAAGAAGACGCCGAGCTCGCCCTCGCGGGCCCGGGCCGTGAGCTCGCACAGCCCGTGGAACGTCAGCTGCGACGCCGTGGACTCCAGGAACTGCTCGGCCGCCAGCCCTGCGGGGACAGCGGGGCCGTGGCGGGGCTGGCGGTGCCCGGCTGTCCCCGCAGGGCCCTCGGGGAGGGGTCCAGGGCGATACCTTCGCTCACCAGGCTGGAGTCGCTGGCCTGTTTGCAGGTGATGATCTTCTCCACCAGTTGGTTGTAGCTGAGCTTGCCCACGGCCTGCACCTGCTCCGGGCTCTGGGAACGGCAGGGAAAAGGGGGTGAGCTCCTGGAGGGGGGCGTGGAGCTGGCACAGAGGGGTCTGGGAGGGAAGGGACCCTCAAAGACCACCCAGTGCAACATCCTGCCGTGGCTGGAGGAGTCATCGGCTGCCTCGCGTTCAACCACGCCACAGAGGGGTTTGGGATTTTCTGGGATCATCTGGACACCCCCAAACCACAGGCAGGGGGACACCTCCAGCTTGACCAGGTTGCTCCAAGCCCTGGCCTGGAGCATTCCCAGGGGATGGGACATTGCAGGATGAGCCCCAGCTCCTCATGGCAGAGTTCTCCAGCCCTGCCATCACTTCTGTGGCCCCATGGAAGCCACCAGCCAGGTGGAGGAGGCTCACCTGGGGGTCCACCAGCCAGCCGTGGTAGAGAGGGATGTTGAGGAGGTCGAAGATGATGCACTCGGGGGTGTACTCGAAATCTGAGACCCCCGTGAACCTCACGTTGACGTCCAGCCCCGTGGAGAGCTTCGGGAGGACCGTCATGGTGTCACTGATGTTCTGGGAGGCAGGAGAAATGTGAGGAGGGGTCGCTCCTGAAGGTGCCACCCCAAATCCTGTGGCCATCCCCGGGGCTGGGTGTTCCAGGTTTGCTCCTCACCTGCTGGAAATTGAGCTGCAGCCCCTCCGAGGTGTCCCGGGGTTGGGTGGCCAGGATGCAATTCCCTGCGAGGCAGCGGGGTCACCCCACTGCACTGGGAGTGGGGGATGTGGGGATCCCAGCGGAGCCCCCACCCCATTCGTGGTGCCAGAGCAGGCACGTGGGGTCCCCCACTCACCCAAATGTGCCATCAGCTCCTCGGCCGTGATCACCTCCTTCTGCGGGGACAGCTTCACCTGGGAGCAGCCAGAGGAGGCTGGGGACCATCCCTGGGATCCTTCCCCTCGGGATTTGGGGAGAACCCCCCTCCAAACCTTCCCCAGAGCCCCCTCCCCGAGCCCTCCTTGCCTTCCACTGCAGGAGGAGGACGTTCATGATGGCCAGGAGAGGGCAGGGCCCGTTCTCGCTCTGGGTCACCACCGGCGTCCGCTCCCCTTTCCAGCTGATCCACTTCACGCAGTAGAAATCCTGGTCCCGGCCCGGGGGCTGCGCCCGGGGGGGCTCGGCCGCGGTTCCCGGGAGGGGCCGGGGGAGCCCCAGCGAGGACCCCCCCTCCTGCGGGGGCTGCTCCTCCCGCGGCTCCTCGGGGCAACGTCCCGGGGGTCCCTGGGGGCCGGAGACCCCTTCGGCAGCTTCCCCAGCCGGGGCAGGGCTCTCCCGGCCGACACCGGGAATTCCGTCCCTGACATCGGGAATTCTGTCCCCAACACCGGGAATTCTGTCCCTGACATCGGGAATTCTGTCCCCAACACCGGGAATTCTGTCCCTGACATCGGGAATTCTGTCCCCAACACCGGGAATTCCGTCCCCAACACCGGGAATTCTGTCCCTGACATCGGGAATTCCATCCCCAACACCAGGAATTCCGTCCCTGACATCGGGAATTCCGTCCCCAACACCAGAGATTCCACCCCCGACACCGGGAATTTCATCCCCGACACCAGAGATTTCATCCCCAACACCAGGAATTCTGTCCCCAACACTGGAGGTTTCATCCCCAACACCAGAGATTTCATCCCCAACACTGGAGGTTTCATCCCCAACACTGGAGGTTTCATCCCCAACACTGGAGGTTTCGTCCCCAACACCGGGAATTCCGCCCCTGACACCAGGAATTCTGCCCCCAACACCGGAGATTTCATCCCCGACACTGGGAATTCTGTCCCCGACACCAGGAATTCCATCCCCAGCTCCAGAGATTCTGTCCCCAACACCGGGAATTCTGCCCCCAACACCGGAGATTTCATCCGCGACACCGGGAATTCCGCCCCCGACACCGGGAATTCCGTCCCCACGAACTGCCTCCTCCGGGGGCTGGGGGCTCCCCTCGTTCTGGGGTGTCCCCTCGTTCTGGGGTGTCCCCTCCTGCTCCATGGGACCCTCCCTCGGGGCCGCGCTGCTCTGGCTCCGATCAGGCTCCAGGGAAAGCTCCGGCTCTGTCCAGGAGCAGCCACATCCCAAATCTCAGCCTTAGGAGGGAAAATTGGACTATTTGAGGAAAGCACATCCATATATATATATATTTTTAGTCCAATTTAGCTCGTCTGGGTGAGATTTTTTTTTTCTCCCCCCATTTCTTTACGTTTGCTTTGAAATTGTCGTGAGATTCAGAAGGTTTTGGGGGTTCAACAGCCGAGCAGATTGGAAATTTGGCTTTTAAAGGGACAAAGGAATTTGAAAATCTGGCTTTGAAACAGGCCAGAGATTTGGAAAGTCAAGAAAATTGTCAAATTCCACTTTCAGAACCTGGGTTTGCTGCCCCAACTCACCAGGAATCTTCTGAGCCCCCAGTCCTGCCACAGGTCCTCTGGAAACCCCTGCGAACAAAAACAAACACCTATTAAACAATATAAATATGTAATTTTAAAAAAAGTAAATAGGTAAATAGACTTGGGTCAATAAAATAATATAGATAATAAATAGTCCTGATAGACAAGGAGTTGAGCCGATAAAAAAGGATTTTTTAAAATTAAATAAATACCAGGAAAACACTTTGATAGGTAAATAGATGGATAAAGAAATAGGGTTGGTAATTAAGGAAATAACTACAGACATATAGACGCAGTCGGTAGAAACTGACAGGCTGACTCTAAATACTAAACAAATAAAATAGAAATCGATGTGGAATGAAATGAAACTAAATGACATGGACCAAGACGTGAAACGAGGAAGTGATATGAAATTAAATTGAATTAAATTTAGAAAAATGAAATTAAATAAATTAAAAAATAATTAAAAGAAAATTAATTTAAAATAAAAATTAAAAATAAAATAATTTTTAAATTTTAAATTAAATAGAAATAAAATAAAATAAAATAAAATAAAATAAACTTAAAATAAAATCATTTTAAAATAAAATAAACTGCAGTACAATTTAACAGGCGCAAGGGAACGCGATGGGTTTGAATTCTCACTAGCGGCCCCGCCCCGAGCCCGCGGCGGGACCGGCCGGACCGGCCAGACCGGGGGTCCCGGGGCGGGTCTGGGGGTCCCGGGGCGGGTCTGGGGGGTCCCGGGATCCCGGGATGGGTCCAGGGATGCCGGGATGGGTCCCGGGCTGTGTCCGGGGGTCCCGGGATGGGTCCAGAATGGGTCCGGGGAGTCCCTGGCTGTGTCCGGGCTGGGTCCCGATCTGTGTCCGGGGGTCCCTGGCTGTGTCGGGGCTGTGTCGGGGCTGTGTCCGGGGGTCCCTGGCTGTGTCCGGGCTGTGTCCGGGGGGTCCCGGGCTGTGTCGGGGCTGTGTCCGGGGGGTCCCGGGCTGTGTCCGGGGGTCCCGGGCTGTGTCCGGGCTGTGTCCGGGGGGTCCCGGGCTGGGTCCCGAGCTGTGTCCGGGGGTCCCTGGCTGTGTCGGGGCTGTGTCGGGGCTGTGTCCGGGGGTCCCGGGCTGTGTCCGGGCTGTGTCCGGGGGGTCCCGGGCTGGGTCCCGGGCTGTGTCCGGGGGTCCCGGGCTGTGTCCGGGCTGTGTCCGGGGGGTCCCGGGCTGGGTCCCGAGCTGTGTCCGGGGGTCCCTGGCTGTGTCCGGGGGTCCCTGGCTGTGTCGGGGCTGTGTCCGGGGGTCCCGGGCTGTGTCCGGTCTGTGTCCGGGGGTCCCTGGCTGTGTCGGGGCTGTGTCCGGGGGTCCCTGGCTGTGTCGGGGCTGTGTCCGGGGGTCCCTGGCTGTGTCGGGGCTGTGTCCGGGGGGTCCCGGGCTGGGTCCCGAGCTGTGTCCGGGGGTCCCTGGCTGTGTCGGGGCTGTGTCCGGGGGTCCCTGGCTGTGTCGGGGCTGTGTCCGGGGGGTCCCGGGCTGGGTCCCGAGCTGTGTCCGGGGGTCCCTGGCTGTGTCGGGGCTGTGTCCGGGGGTCCCTGGCTGTGTCGGGGCTGTGTCCGGGCTGTGTCCAGGGGTCCCGGGCTGTGTCGGGGCTGTGTCCGGGGGTCCCTGGCTGTGTCTGGGCTGTGTCCGGGGGTCCCGGGCTGTGTCGGGGCTGTGTCCGGGGGTCCCTGGCTGTGTCGGGGCTGTGTCGGGGCTGTGTCCGGGGGGTCCCGAGCTGTGTCCCCCCCTCGTTGTCCCCCGGACCCGCTCGGATCCCGTCCTGCCCTCTTCTCCTGCTGTTCCTTCGTTTCGCTCCCCTAATCCTGTTTTTTCCTTCTTCATATTCCTTTTCCCTTACTCTTCCTTCTTCCCCCCCGCTCATTTTCCCTTTCTTTATCACCTTTCCCTTCTTTTTTCCTTCTTTTCCCCCTCTTTTTTTTCACTTTATCCCTCCTTTTTCACCCTTTAAACCTTTTACCTTTTTATCCCGCTTTTTTCCTTCTTCTTTCCTCCTTTATTCCCTTTTCCTTCTTTCTGTTTCTTCTTCCTTCTTTTCCCTCCGTTCCCCTTCTTTTTTTTTTTCTCTTTTAATCTTTTTTATTCCTTCGCGCTCCTCTTTTGCTTCTCACGTCTTCCTTTCCCCCTTTATTATTTTTTTCTTTCTGATCTCCCCCTTCTTTTATCCTCTTCCCTTTCTATTTTTGTCCCTTTTTTTTCTTCTTTTTTTCCCCCCTTTTTTCCCCAGCCTCTCACGGGCCTGTTTTCCACCTCCAGCCGCACGCTCCGGCTTTCTGTGGGCAGGCGGATTTAGGGCGGGGGGAGGAGGAGGAAGAGGAGGAGGAAGAGGAGGAAGAAGAGGATTAAATGTGTAATTTTGGGGGTGCAGTAAAACCTGGGGAGGGGGTCGCGCTGAGGGAATGGGGGGGGTGTGCTGAGGGAATTTGGGTGTCGCGGTTTGGGGTCGCAGCGGAGTTCGGGGATCTCAGCGGGCCCTGAGGGTGTTACGGGGTTACGGAGTGGCTGGAGGGGTCACGGGAGGGTTTTTGGGGTGAAAAGAGCGGATCTGGGGTCCCCCCGAGCCCCCCCCCCCTCACGCCCACCCACGCGGGGGATGCCGGGAACGGCACCGCCCCCTCCCAGCGGCCCCTGCGGCGCGAGGGGCGGGGCGGGGCGGGCTGGGCCTGCGCTGGGAGAGACTGGGTTATACTGGGAGAGACTGGGTTACACTGGGTTATACTGGGGTGTGCTGGGAGAGACTGGGTTATACTGGGAGAGACTGGGTTATACTGGGGTGTGCTGGGAGAGACTAGATTATACTGGGTTATACTGGGGTGTGCTGGGAGAGACTGGGTTACACTGGGTTATACTGGGTTATACTGGGAGAGACTGGGTTACACTGGGTTATACTGGGAGAGACTGGGTTATACTGGGAGAGACTGGGTTATACTGGGGTGTGCTGGGAGAGACTAGATTATACTGGGTTATACTGGGGTGTGCTGGGAGAGACTGGGTTACACTGGGTTATACTGGGTTACACTGGGAGAGACTGGGTTATACTGGGAGAGACTCGGTTATACTGGGGTGTGCTGGGAGAGACTGGGTTACACTGGGTTAGACTGGGTTATACTGGGCTGTGCTGGGAGAGACTGGGTTGTACTGGGTTGTACTGGGGTGTGCTGGGAGAGACTGGGCTGTGCTGGGAGGTTCTGCGTTATACTGAGCTGTACTGGGCTGTACTGGGTTATACTGGGCTGTACTGGGTTGTACTAGACTGTACTGGGTTATACTGAACTGTACTGGGTTGTACTGAGAGATTCTCGGTTATACTGGGAACTTCTCAGTTGTACTGGGGTGTGCTGGGTTGTACTAGACTGTACTGAGTTATACTGAGCTGTACTGGGTTGTGCTGAGAGATTCTCGGTTATACTGGGAGCTTCTCGGTTATACTGGGCTGTACTGGGAGCTTCTCAGTTGTACTGGGGTGTGCTGGGTTATAGCGGGCTGTGCTGAGTTATACTGGGATATTCTGAGTTATACTTGGCTGTACTGGACCCTACCTGGCCGTGCTGGGTTCTGCTGGGCCGCACTGGGTTATAGTGGGCTCTGCTGGGTTATACTGGGGTCATACTGGCGTTTCGGGGCGCGGATCGGCGCCGTCATGGAGCGGTTCGTGGCGGGGAGCCGGGCAGCTCTGCAGGTACGGGGGGCTGGGGTTGGGGGGATCTGGGGCATTCGGGGCAGAGTGGGAATTGGGGTGTACGGAAAGCAGAGCACCCCAACCCCGTGAGCTGCGGGAATCGGGGCGCAGGGGGTGCCCAGGAAGCAGCGAAATCGGGGTGCAGGGGGCAGATGAGCACCCCAAGGTGCGGGGAGCAGGGGTGCCCAGCAAAGAGGGGTGCCCAGGGAATGGGCTGGGTGCCCCGAGGGCCGACAGCCCCAAGTGTGGTGCCCTGTCTGAGGTGGCACAACCCCAAAAATGTTTCCCAGCCCCATCCTGGCCCTGCTTCTAGATCTGCCCGAGGGGTTTGGGCTGCAGCTGCTCTGAGTTTTTTGGTTTTTTTTCCCTCAGCTTCTGCTAAAAATTAGCGAATCTGGGTTATGGCAGCAGAGAATTGTCCCAAAAATCAGGGCTTGAGGATGGGGCGGCTCCTGTGGGCGTGACACGTTTTTCCTGCTGCTGCAGGCAAGCAGAAGAGGGTGAAACATCATGTTTTTGGGGCGACAACCAGCCCCAAACTCAGCATTTCTAGAACAAATGGGTTAAAGCATTAAAAGCTCCCAGTGCTGTGGGGCTGGGATGGTCCCTGTCCCCACGGGGGTCATTGGCTGGGATCAGTTTTCCTGGAACCCACCTCACTTTCACACATGTACCCCAAACCCCTGAGCTTTTCATGCTAGAAGAGGATCCCAGGGGTGCCAGGAGCTCATCCGGAGGGTGGATCCCGTGGGTGCCACCCCTGATGAGGGCAAGGGAGCAGTTTGTGGTTTCTGGAGGACGGGGCCGCGTTGCTGCTGTGCCTGATGCCTCCCATCCCTACAGGATCACATCCAGCAGCACCAGGAGATCCACGTGGTGATGGGCAACGAGGCCTGTGACCTGGACTCCACCGTCTCGGCGCTGGCCCTGGCCTATTTTCTAGCCCAGGTGAGGCTCGGCCACTGTCCCAGGGACCGCTGGTGGCCCGGGGGACGCCTCACCGGGTGTCACCCCAGCGGGTGTCACCCCATCACCGCAGACCTCCCCGGCTCCCAAAGCCGCCTGGGTGCCGGTGCTGAACATCCCCCGCGCCGACTTCGCGCTGCGGACGGAGACGACGTTCCTGCTGCGGGACCGGGGGATCCCGGCCGCCTCGCTCGTCTTCCGGGACGAGATCGACCTGGCGGGGCTGCACCACGCTGGGCTGCTCTCCCTGACGCTGGTCGATCACCACGTGCTGCCCAGGTGAGGGCTGGCACGGTTGGGGACACCCGCTCGGAGCCTCGGTTGATATTTGCCACCTCGGGGTGGGTCAGATTGATCCGTTTCCGGGGTGTTTTTAGGGATGGAAAGGAAGGTTTCCCCGGTTCTCCCAGGGGTGACTCTTCTCGTTGCCCACCAGTGCTGACGCTGCCCTGGAGGACGCCGTGGTGGAAGTCCTGGACCACCGGCCGCTGGAGCGGGACCGCGGTCCCCCGTGCCGGGTGACGGTGGAGCCGGTGGGCTCCTGTGCCACGCTGGTGACCGAGAGGATCCTCCAGGGCCCCCCGGGCGTGCTGGACGGAACCACGGCCGCGCTGCTGCACGGTGAGCGGGCGGGCGGGGGGCAATCCTGGCTGAGCCCCTGCCCCAGGGGACGGTGACGCCACGGCCCCGCTCGTCCCCGCAGGCACCATCCTGCTGGACTGCATCAACCTGAGCCCGGCGGCGGGCAAGGTGACGCCCAGGGACGCGGCCTGCGTGTCCCTGCTCGAGGAGAGGTTCCCGGAGCTGCCGGCCCGCCACGCCGTGTTCGGAGCCCTGCAGGCGGCCAAGTTTGATGTCACAGGTGTGTGTGCCAGGGCGGTGGCACCCCGGGTGCGTCCCCATCTCCTTGGGGACAGGAAGGTGCCCCGGGCCTCATCCCCCGGCCGCCTCGCAGGGCTGACCACGGAGCAGATGCTGCGGAAGGACCTCAAAGCCCTCTCCAACGACGAGGCGGTCGTTGCCATCAGTGGCGTCTTCGAGGACCTGGAAGTGAGGCTTGGGTGGGGGGGGCCTTGGGGAAACTGAGGCAGGGAGCGGCACGCCGGGGACACCACGGTGATGCCGAGGCCCTTCCCCTCGGTGCAGACGTTCCTGCTCCGGCCTGGCTTGCTGCAGGACCTGGAGGCTTTCTGCCAGGGCCGTGGCTACGCGGCGCTGGTGGCCATGACCGTGTCCTTTAACGAACGCCACGAGCCCACCCGCAAACTCGCCGTCTACAGCCGGCAGGAGCCCCTCCGCGCCACGGTGAGTCAGGCAGAGCCAGGACTGGGGCTTCCCAGCCGCGTTTTACCCCAGAACCTCTCGCTTCTGGGGGTGCTGAGGAGATCCCAACCCCACCCTCGGCTCCCCTGCAGCTGTGCCGGGCGCTGGAGGAGGCGACGACGCCGTCCCTGCTGCTGCAGCCGCTGCCGAGCCCCTGGCCCTGCGTGGTGGCCTACGCCCAGGGCAACGCCCTGGCCACTCGCAAGAAGGTGCTGCCCATCCTGAGGGCAGCGCTGGCGGGTCTGGGGGCTGCCGGGGGTCCCGAGGAGGAGGTGGTGCCCCCGCCCACCCCCATGAACAGCCTGGTGGAGGAGTGTCCCCTGGCACAGGCCGTGCCCCCGCTGTGTCCCCAGGACGTCCTGGAGCGGGTCAGCCGCATCGCCGTGGGGCAGCCCCCCGGCTCCCCGAAATAGCAGCAGGCACCTCGTGGCTTTTTTTGAGGTCTGGGTGAGAAGTTTGGGGTCCTTGAGCAGGCCCTGGTGGGGTGCCTGGGTGTCGAAGCTGATTTTGTTAAGAGTTCAGCTCCCGGTTCCCGTCGTGGTTTGTCCCCCCACAATGGCTCCCTCTGCCCCACTGGTCCCCAGGGTGGGGTTTTGGGGATGCCCTGGGCAGCAGTTGCACCCCCTTAATGAAGGCATTGGGCTGGGGGAGTTAACGAGTTCTTAACGATCTTCCTTCCTTGGGGGGCACAGGGGGGCCCCCGAGGGTGGGTCCGGACATGCAGCCATCCAGGATTATCACTGTTTTCCAAGGATTAAATTCCCCTTTTCTTCCAGTTTTGGCTCTTGGCTTTTATTCTGGGATGGGTCTGATGCTGCCCCGCTCGAGTTGGGGGTGCAATCCCCTCTTAGAATGGGTCAGAGGAACATTTCGGGGTGTCCAAGGAGGGGGTGTCAGTGCAGCCACGCTCCCGAGTCCAGCCCAGCCTGGAAGAAACTGGCTTTGCCATAAAAAGTCAGCACGCTTGGCTTTTCCCAGTGGATTCGGCTGCTCCAGGAGCAGAGGAGGCAGCGAGGAGCCCGGGGCAGCTTGTGCACCCACCCCTTGGACCAGCACAAGGCATTTATTTCAAGGGTGGAATGTTTTTTCCCAAAAAAAAACCCAACAAACCCCTGACCCGAGCGTGACGCTGGAAAAGCCCGGCTCCCACCGGAGCACAGGGGTAGGGGAAAGGCTCTGTCACCCAGCACGTGCTATTTAACATTTAATCCTGGCGCTAATTAAACTATGTACAACCCGCGCCTGAATTCCGGAGCCCTTCTCGGGTCAGGGGTCGGGGACAATCCCGCCCTGCCCGAGGCGACGGAGGCTGCTCAGGTGGGGTTTGGAGCTTAAAAATAGGAATATGTCCTAAAAAAAGGAGGGGGGTGGGAGTTTGGCGGCGGTGGGAATGCCGGCTGGAGGCACTGTGGGCTCGGTGACGCTGAGACACCCGAGCGTTGGGGTTTGATGCTGGTTTGGCACCGAAGCATCGGGGTTTAATCCCGGTTTTGCTCCAAGGAATTGGGGTTTAATCCCAGTTTTGACATCGAATCCTGCTCTGACGCCAGAACATCTTGGGTTTAATTCTGGTTCGGCGCCAGAATTATCAGGGCTTAATCCTGGTTTTGCTCCTCTGGGATGTTCTGGGAGGCACCAAATCTGCCTCTGCACCGTGACTGGTTCCCTGGGGAAACTGAGGCACCACCATGCAGCCCATGGGAGACACGGGAGCGGAAAAAGGGAAAACCGGGAGGATTTGGCACACGTGGGCTGCGCCTGGCAGCTCCTGGCACGTTTCAGGGGGGTGGCTGTGTCCTTTCCGGGCGGGGCAGGAGAGGGGGGCTGCTGTCCCCGCTCCCTCCCCGTGTCACCGGCCAGTGCCTCCGGGAAGGAGGGATTTTCCAGAGGGATGACGACCCAAAGTCACCGGGAGCTGGGGGTGAGGATGGTGCTGCATAAATACCGCGGGGTTAAAGCACTCGAGGTCGGCTTCTCCTCCAGCGGGGTTGGGGGTGGGGGGGATCAGGCAGTTCAAGTTTGGGCTGAAAAAGCCAGGAATCTGTAAAATCCGAGAGGGTGGGTTATGGGAGCGCCCAGGTGGTTGGCTCGGTTGGGTGCTCCTCAGAGGGGGTGGCTCTGAGGGGACGCCGGGGGTGACACGGCCCCGTACTCACACGCTACAACACGCGGGAGTTGCTCCACTGTCGCTCCCGGCCGCCCTTGGACCTCATCTCCTGGACAGCGCCAGTCTGCAGGGAGGACCTGTCACCCACCTGTGCCACCCCCTGCACCCCAAAACAACACCCAGCACCCCAAAACAACACCCAGAACCCAACGCTGAGAGCCCGCACCCCAAAACAACACCCACCACACAACCGTGAGAGCCTGCACCCCAAAACAACACCCACCACACAACCCTGAGACTCGGCACCCCAAAACAACACCCAGCATCCAACTGTGAGACCCTGCAGCCCAAAACAACACCCACCACACAACTGAGACCCTGCAGCCCAAAACAACACCCAGCACCCCAAAACAACACCCAGCATCCAACTGTGAGACCCTGCACCCCGAAACAACACCCAGCACCCAACTGTGAGACCCTGCAGCCCAAAACAACACCCAGCACCCCAAAACAACACCCAGCATCCAACTGTGAGACCCTGCAGCCCAAATCACCTAGAACCTAATGCTGAGACCCTGCACCCCAAAACAACACCTGCCACCCAACCGTGAGACTCTACCACCCCAAAACCAACACCGAGCACCCCGAAACCGCCACCTGCCACCCAACCCCGAGACCCAGCACCCCCAAAACAACACCCACCACCCGACCCTGAGACCCGACACCCCGACCCTGAGCCCGCCCGCGGCGTGGGGGTACCATGGGCAGCCCCTCTCCCGCAGCCATGTCTCCGGAGCCGATGTGCGTCAGGTGGACGAAGTTCATGGGCTCCCCGATCATGGAGCGGTCGATCCGTCTCCTCCTTTTCTTCTGCGAGGGGATGAGAGGCCGTCAGCCGCCGCTGACCCCACGCCCCTCCCCGAAAAGGGCTGCACTGGAGGTACTCACGGGCTGGGGCTTCTCCACGACGCAGCAGCCCAGCTTGTGCCAGAAGTCGCTCATGCTGGCGGTGGTGGCAGCCAGCGTCCCCCCCGTGCTGGCACAGCTGCCGGGTCCCCCTCGTGCAGGGTCACTCCATGGGGACACCTGGTCGTGGTGGCACGGCGTGGAGAGCAGCGGCTGGCTGCGAGTGGGGAAGGGAGGGTGATGCTTCCGGGCCTGAACTCCCCGAATTTAACGCTAAAGCGATTTTTCATCAAGCAATAAAAGCCAGAGACCCTCAGCAGACCACCTGTCATTGCAAGGAGATCCCCGGGGATCAGAGATGCACCAAGGACCCTCAGCAGCACACAGAGACCCCCAGAGCTGCCCCCATGGCCAGGGTGGGATCCTGCCCCAGGGCAGGACACAGCTGAAGGATGCTGCGGCAGGATGGGGGGGATGGAGGCGGCCGTGGCAAATCCCAACTCCCTGAGCCAGGCAGTTATAAATATCCCCGGCCTTTCCGAAAGGGGGCCGGAGGTTGAGCTCTTCCGCTCCGGCTTTTGAAGAGCAGACCGGGGAGAAATAAACAGGGACTGGTGTGGGGTTTTATCCCAAACTCCCACGGTCCCGCCTGGGGCAGGCAAAGGGGTGTGGAAAGGGGGGGTTCACCCCCAAAATGGGAGCTTCCCCTCATGCCGAGGAGAGACGAATGCTTCGCTGCAAAAGCACCCGGCAGGGAACTCACCCGCCCACGAGGGCCTGAGCACAGCCCTGTATCGGCCACGGGAGAGCCGCCACGGCCGAGGGGTGCCGGACCCCCCACTCCAGCAAACAGGAAAAGTTCCTTCCCCTGCCCCAGCGCCGGCGACACCGGATGGACCAAAGTCCGGCCCGCACTTCCTGCTGCCGGCGGGGAGGAGCGCGGGGCAGCCCCCCAAAAACGGGGGGCTCCGAGCGCAGCCTCGGCACGGGCCCCATCCACAGCCCTGCCAGGATCTGACCCCAGGGAATGACCCTGCCGCCGGGAATTCCCGTGGCACCGGGGGGGATGTCGCTCCCCACACTGCCAGCCTGGCACGACCAGAGGAGCCCCGGTGTCCCGGTGTCCCCGTGTCCCGGTGTCCCCGTCCCCCAGCCGCCCCTTCCCGGAGCGCTGAGATCGGGCAGGTTGTGACACGGCCCGCCGGGCGCACACCGGGCCCGGGCCCACGCCGTGCCCCCCTGCCAAAGCCGGCCTCTCCCCCCACCCCGGCTGCGGGGCAGACGAGGAAGGGGCTGCCTTGCCTTGCCTTGCCTTTCCTTTCCTTTCCCAGCCCGATTTCCTTAGGGGGAAAAAAAAAAAGTCCCTTCTCGTCGCGCCGCGATCCGGCGGTGCCACGGCAAGGCCTCGCTGAGGAGGAACCCCCCAAAGCCAGCACTGCACCCATTGCTGGGCGCTGGAGAGCTTCGCTGGGGAGCACCGAGAGCCCCTCGGAGGAGCCCCCGGTGACTCCCCAAGGAAACCTCCAGCACGGCCACGACCCCTCCGGGCCCTCAAATCCCCTCCGGGCCTTCAAATCCCCTCCGGGCCTTCAAATCCCCTCCGGCACCCGCCAGGGCCTCACGTCCTCGCAAAGGGCGACGGCGGGGCCGGCTCCGGCTGCTGCTGCCCCGGCTCCGGGCGGTTCTTGGTGGGGTCCCAGGGGCTGCAGGTGCCCCGATCCCCGCTCTGGAGGGGTCTCAGCCCTCCCCTACCATGAGCCGTGTGCGGGTTTAGCCCACCTGGGCAGCTCGGGGCGGCTTTGGGCCCGGCCCGTGCCGGCACAAGCAAAATGACTTCCCGGTTGGGAAAGCACCATGGGCTCTGCGTCACCGGCGGGCTCCGGGCAGGGGGGGCCCGGCTCCGAGCCCCCCAGCACCGGGGTCACCCACTGCCAGGTACCCGCTGGGGTCTCCGGAAGCTCGGAGGGAAGGGCAGAGAGTCCCGGGACCCCCGGGGTGGGGCGGCAAAGTGGGAGGTGAACTTCTTTTGCCGGCTGCGACCCCCGGGGCATCGGTTGCTGACACGGGGGGGACCCGCGGGGTTCCGGGGAGTTACGGGATCCCGGCGGGGTTTGGGATCCCGGGGGTCCCGGTAGGGTTGGGAGGTCCTGGTGGGACCCGGCAGGCCTCGGGATCCCGGTGGTCCCGGTGGTCCCGGGATTCCGGGAGGAGTCCCCGGCTGCACCAGCGAGCTGCGGGGGGGGGGGTCGTTCCGCCGCCCCGCTCCCGTTCCGGTGCCGATCCCGGGGCCCTCTCCGCCTTCCTACGGCGGTTCCGGGGGCCTTTCCGTGGGGTCGCACCCCGCGGGGGGGGATCCGGTTCCCGTCCCGGTGGCGGCCCCATTACCTGTCCCGGCTCGGGAGCGGGTCCCGGTGCCGGTGTCCTGCTCGCAGCCCCAGGCGTGGCTCGGAAGTCCAGGTCCCGATGCCGGTGTCCGGCTCGCAGCGGCCCCAAGCGTGACCCGGCAGTGCTGGTCCCGATCCCTGTGCTGGTGAGTGAGGCTCCCGGTGCCCCGCTCGCAGCCTCAGGCGTGGCTCGAGGGTCCTGATCCCGGTGCGGGTGCCGGTGCCGGTGCCCCGCTCGCAGCCCCAGGCGTGGCTCTGGGGTCCTGATCCCGCTGCGGGTTCCGGTGCCGGTGGTGCCCCGCTCGCAGCCCAGGCGTGGCCCGCTGCGGACGCGGCGCAGCTCCCGCCGCCCGGCGCGGCTCGGCCCGGCCCGGCCCGGCCCGGCACAGCGCCCTCCCCCGGGCACCGCCGGCACTGCACGGGGCGGCGGGGACCGGGGACCGGGGACCGGTAGGAACGGGGGGAACTGTAATCCCGGTAGGAACGGGGGGAACTGCAATCCCGGTAGGAACGGGGGGAACTGTAATCCCGGTAGGAACGGGGGGCACTGCAATCCCGGTGCGGAACGGGGTGCACTGCAATCCCGGTAAGGAACGGGGGGAACTGCAATCCCGGTAAGGAACGGGGGGCACTGCAATCCCGGTAAGGAACGGGGGATCCTGCAGTCCCGGTAAGGAACGGGGGGCACTGCAATCCCGGTAAGGAACGGGGGGCACTGCAATCCCGGTAAGGAACGGGGGGCACTGCAATCCCGGTAAGGAACGGGGGGCACTGCAATCCCGGTAAGGAACGGGGGATCCTGCAGTCCCGGTAAGGAACGGGGGGCACTGCAATCCCGGTAAGGAACGGGGGGCACTGCAATCCCGGCAGGAACGGGGGGCACTGCAATCCCGGTAAGGAACGGGGGGCACTGTAATCCCGGTAGGAACGGGGGATCCTGCAGTCCCGGTAGGAATGGGGCCCCCGGGGTCCCGGTAGGAACGGGGGCCCCGGTGTCCTGGTGAGAACGGGGAGCCCCAGGGTCCCTGCATGCAGAGCTGGAGATTCCCAGGGCCCCCAGAAGGGCTGGTGGAGAATCCTGGTAGGAATGGGAATCTCCAGGGTCCCAGAAGAACTGGGGATTCCTGTTAAGGCTTGGGGTCCTCAGCTGGGGGTGCAGGGGCTTGGGGTTTCCAGGAGCACTGGGAGAATCCCAGGGGACCGAGTAAGGCTGGGGGTGCCTGGCAAGCCTGGGGTCCCCCGCAAGTCCCAGTTATGCTCCCATTTGCCCCCCGAGCCTTACACCCACTTTTTCCATGGATACGCCACAGCCCGTGGGGCACCCAAAGGCGTGGGAACCCCCAGCCCACCCTGCAGCCGGTGTTGAGTGGTTTCACCATTTCCAGCTCCGTGCCCTTCCGCTTGCACAACGTCTGGTGTGCTGTTGCCACCACCGCTGTCCTGCCACAGCTGCTGACACAATCCCGCGGCTCCAGCCACTGGCCAAACTGGACTGTCACCTCTGGGGTGTCCCCTCCTGCAGGTCCCCAACCCACCTCAGAGTGTCCCAACCCACCTCAGAGTGTCCCAACCCACCTCAGAGTGTCAGCCCCCAAATCCCAGGCATCCCCCCTGCTCCCACTCTAGAAGTCCTGGACAAGGCAGCGCTGTCCCCACTCTGTCCCACGCCTGTCCCCAGCCATCGGATGGCCCTGGCTGATAATACCCCGAGTGTTTGTGACCTCGTGTCAGCTGAAGAGCTGCTGGGGCAGGGAGATTTTTTTGTTTAAGGGGTTGCATCGTGGTTTTCTTTGCTGCCCCTCTGACACCTGGCATCAGCTGTGGGGGAAAGTGGGGTGTGAGGTGCCCCCCGCCCTGGGTGAAGCCCCGCTCAGCCCTGGCAGCGGTGCCACTTTTGGGTGTCTCCCTCTATTTCTAGTTCCACGTCTGGCTTCGGCCACAAAGCTGGGATATTTTTTGCCGTGTGACCTAAGGACCAAAATACCCTCAATCCCTGATTTAAAAATAAATAAATAAATAAATAAATGGAAAAAAACCCACACTTTTTTTTTGTTTCTTTGAGCCAAATTTCCCCGTGTTTGAACTTCACAGTGCCCTCCCAAGGTTTGGGGATAACCACAGCACGCCACCTCTCCACATGCAGGTAAAAGAAATATTTCCCAGCTCCTCGCAGGCTGGAAAACGCCCCGTCATCCCCCTCCAAAACTGAGCTGAAAGCTTCAGCAGCGAACCCAGACTCGCTGCAGGTTTAATATACCCTCGTCTTGGGGGGGTTCCAGCGCGCAGGATCCTCCGCCCCTGCCGTCCTCCCCCTCCCCGGCGCGGGTGGGAGCCGCTGACTCATCCGCCATCATCATCATCATCATCATCATCATCATCCTCCCTCCCCACGAGGAAGGGCGATTCGAGGGGCTGCATTGCAGACCCAGCCTCGCCAGCAGACAAAAGCCGAGCTGCAGCACCGCCCGCGGCTCCCCGGCACAAAGAGCCCGGCCGGCATCGAGCTCACCCGGCCGATCCTCCGCAGGTAAGGGATGCGAGCCCCCGGGGAGGATGCGAGCCCCCGGGGAGGATGCTCGGCCGGAGGATACTGGTTTTTTTATTATTATTATTTTGGAAAGGATTTGGGTGGAAGGGAGGTGTCGGGATTTCTTCTTGAGGGGAAGGGGATTAAGTGGGTAAAGGTGATTTTCGTTTCTATGGGATGAGCGGACCACGGTGATCCCGTGGGAAATGGTCTTTTTTAGGGGTGATATGTGACACAAGAGGGGGGTTTCCCTCCACATTCATTCCCTTTGACTGGATATTTGGTCTTTTTTAGGGGTGATATGTGACACAAGAGGGGGGTTTCCCTCCACATTCATTCCCTTTGACTGGATATTTGGTCTTTTTTAGGGATGATATGTGACACAAGAGGGGTTTTCCCCCCACATTCATTCCCTTTGACGGGGTATTTGATTATTTTACTTGTCACTAAGCTCCAATTTTTTTTCACCTTTTGAAGCTTAAAATCCTGCAACACCCATCACCATTAATAATCCTCTGCTGCTGTGCTGCAAAAAACTCACGGGTAGATCCCTAGGGATGGATCCCCGGGGATAAATTCCCAGGGAAGAGA
The DNA here is from genome assembly GCF_015227805.2 of Hirundo rustica. Taxonomy (NCBI): domain Eukaryota; kingdom Metazoa; phylum Chordata; class Aves; order Passeriformes; family Hirundinidae; genus Hirundo; species Hirundo rustica. The sequence goes on from NC_053478.1 coordinate 1,517,179, forward strand.
CTTATTTTAAAGTCCTGCGGCTCATTTTACCCAGAGAGGGTGACACAGGAGCCTTTCATAGCCTCTGAGTGAGATCCAGAACCTTAAATTTAGCAGCTGATCCAGCCCTCATCGCACGATCCAAAGTGCGCCTGAATCATCCCTGAGAATTCTGCTTGCCGAGATTTCAGACAGGGAATCAGCAGCGAAACGAGGATGTTTTGGGTTCGTCTGCTTTCTTCCCCACCCTCCGATGCCAATCGAGGAGGTGAATGACATAATCCTGCCAGGGAGAAGCTAGGCAGTGACTCAGCTCCTGCCGAGGAAGAAGCTGATCCCACGTCTTGTCCCGCTCTTTCCCAATTTTTGGTGGATCGGGGTGGGGCTGCAGGGGGAATTCTGCAGCAGGGATGGATGGAGGGATGGAGGGATGGAGGGATGGATGGATGGATGGATGGATGGATGGATGGATGGACGGACGGATGGATGGCACTGCAGGGATGGGTGGGGTGTGGTGGGAATGCCGGGCGAGGCTTCTTCCAGCCCTTTCTAGAGGATTCGGTCATGGGAGGGAGGGAGGGAGGGATGGGGTGGGATCGAGGGGAGGGGGCTGCACAGGGACCCCTCCTCACTGCCCACTGCGTGGGGATTCAGCACAGGGACACTTGTGTGCGGGTGGTGGAAAAGGAGTTCATTTGGGTGCTGCTTTCCCACCTCTGGATTTCAGGAGGAGCAGCTGGGAAGGGGAGAATCCCCGCCCTGCCCTCCCCTGCCATGCTGTTTGCATGGGGAAACTGAGGCACGGGGTGACGAGTCCCTTGGGCCCCCTCCAAATGACGGTGCAGGAACGGGCCGTGGATAAAACCCTGGCAGAGCTCGAGCCTGCAGTTAGATCCAAACCTCCACGACCCTGTGCTCTCCTAACACCATCAGCTCCTTTCCGGGGATTATCCTACGGGACAGGCTCAACCTGAGATTTCTGGCCACTTTGAGGCAACTCCCGTGTCTTTGGTAGAGCTTTTCTCTTCCTCTTCTCTTCCCCTCATGCCCTTCGCAGCCTGAAAATGCTGGACACCATCAGCAGCCAGTACGACTCCTTCATCTACTGGAGGATGCCGATCCCGCGGCTGGACATGGCCGAGCTGGAGGGGCTGGGGCTCGCCGACATGGCCCTCTACAAGCCCAAGGCAGGGCTGGGCAAGCTCGGGGACCGGGACAACCAGGACCTCTCCCAGGAAGAGGACAGTCTGCTGCAGTTCAACAGCTTTAACTTCTGGCGAGCTCCCATCGCCAGCATCAGTTCCTTAGATTTCGATTTAATTTGAAGCCCTTCCTTTGCCTGTCTTTACCCCCCTGCTCTCTCTCTCTCTCTCTCTCTTTTTCTCTTTCTGCCAGGCATGCCAGGATTTGGTTTTGTTGTCAGTTTGGAGGCTGTTGGGTTGGGGTTTTTGTTTTGGTTTCTGGGCAGTTTTTGCCGTCGCTAATTCACTCAGCAGTTTTCACCGCGGCCTTGATGGTGATGGGCTCCCCAAAAATCTCCAACCCTTCTCCGCCCTCTCCCACTTTTTCCCTCCTGGAATCACAACGGTGCAAGTCGGGGGTAACGGCACCAGGGGCAAACACGAGGGGAGGGGGCAGAAACAAACCTCCCCATGGCTCCTCTCCTTTTCCAGAGGGTTTGGGAGGTGCCACCCTCCACCCCGTGTCAGTGTGACCGTGGCTGTCCCCACCCCGCGTGACAATTTCTCAGCTCATTTCTCAAGTGCTTTTTTTGAGAAACTCAATTGTGGGGACGGGGCGGCGGAGGAGCAACGGGAATCGCCCTCGTTTCGCAGAAAGCATCGACCCTCTGTGCTCCCCTGGCCTGATTTCTCAAAAATCTGCTTCGTCCCTTAACCTTCCCCTCGGGAATGCAAGGTGGGAGAGGCAGGGATGTGCCCAAGATATCAGCACAAACCTTCTTCTTGAGAAAAAAGAATCACTTTCAGCCTTGTGGCATGAGCCCAAGCGGAAAAAAAATTATGGCCAGGAGGGTAAATAGACATGGAAATGCTCTGACTTTGCTTGGGGGGGGTCAAGGCTAGGTGTTTATTGCCCCAAATTTGATTTTTTTCATCCTTTTTTAATGCCCCACGTGGTTTATCCCCAGGGCAACTCCTGACTGGGACAGACTGTGGGGGTCTGGAAGGGTGATGGGGCAGAGCTGAAAGATGGAGAATTTAGTTTGATTTTACCCCCAAATGAAAAGATTTCAGGTTTTCCACTTAATCAGTCGCTTTGAAAACGACAACAAGCGATGCTGCATTCATTCAAGTGGAAGCCTTGAGTTTTCTCCGGGGAGATTTTCACCTGCTGAGGTTCATCTCAAAATGGGGGGGGGAAAAACCCAACCTCCGATAATTTTTGGCTTTTAAACAGGTTTGGGGTTTTTTTTCCTTCCCCAAGATTGTTTTCTGGGATTGGTTTGTGTTCTTGAATGTGCTTTTTTGGGGTTTGATTGGGATGAAGTGATGTGGAGCATCCCAAAATCATCCTGAGAGTTGGGGGGTACGTGGCTGGGGGCAAGCTGAGGCAGGACTTAAAAAGTGCCAGAAATAGGCAAAAATTGGAAAAAAATCTGCATTCTACTATGAAAATTGGATGCAGCTCTCCTGTAATCTCCAGAAATATTCAGGTGTGCTGATTTTGAACCATCTGTGTAAAACCAGAGGTGAAAAATGTTAACTCTCCTCTGCAGAGCTGTTTGACTTCTGTGTTCCCAGCTAGGAAAACCTGCAGAACTATTTATTATGAAACTTTAAATAAAATCAGTTGCAAACGTACACATTCCCGTGGACATGTAGACTGACATCAAGTTCTTTGGCATTAAAATGTTTCAAATCTCTTTACAGTGAGCTGAGAACTCACCCCTATGTCTCCACACATGCTGTGGAAGACTTAAGCGTGGAAAAACTAAGCCTAAAGGATTACTATAAGCACATTAAGGACATTATTTACACTTCAGCTTTTCCAAGCCCCACAGGAAAACACTCCGGAGAAGAAATAGCTCCCAGAGCTCCAATTTTACCTCAGAAAAGGGCATTTTGGGCAAGTTAGGGCCACCCAAGGGAGCAGCACACCTTGGAGAGGGGGATTTGACAGCCTGAGGGGAGCTAAATCCTGGACCGGAAGGCACTCAGAGGGGACACGTATGCTCAAACTACTGAAATACACACATATAAATAGAGATATGTTTACGATGCCCTAACTATCAAAGTTTCATGAGGCACCCAAAGCAGCCCGCCTCAGCGAGGCGCCGCCGCCATTTTATACTTGGCGCAAACCCGCCTCTGCCGGATCTAACTCCACGGGCGCGTCACGGCGCCTCGGCTCCACCGATTGATATCCTTCCGCCAGAGGAAGACACCCCTCTGCCAGGCCTCTCCCGACGGCCCCAGGGCCGGGAAAAAGACGGAGAAAAGAAAGAAAAAAATCCTTAATTTCCCCACAGTTCCTGCTGCGGCAGAGAGAGTGCGGCACCGTTCCGATTTTTCTCCGCCGCCTCTCGGACTCTTTTGTTGCAGGAGCGATATCCTTCCGCCGCGGCCGCCATTTTGTGAGGCCGAGGCGGGAGGGGCGGAGGCAGCGGCGGGGGCGGCCCCGGGAGCGAGGCCGGGGCCAGGGCCGGCCTCTTGAGGGGCTTCGGGGAGCCCGGTGATGGGAAGGGCTTCGATCTTGGGGGTCTGAGGAGGGAAGAGCCCTGTGAAGCGTTCAGAGGACTCCCAGTGAGGGAGGGGGGCTGGAGGACCCTGTGAGAGAGGCGATCTTGGGGGTCTGAGGAGGGGGGACCCCCGTGTGCTGGGCGCTCACCCAGACAACAAACCCCATCACAAACATCTCACCCTTCATTCTTGCACCAGGGCAAGTTCTCAATCTCTTCTCTAAGGCAAACTACCTCAGGTAAAGTCTTAGGTGACATCGAGTGTGAAAACTTTAGGAAAAACAAACCCCTAGGTTTGCTCTCCAGTAGAGGGCAGATGGGTATTTAGGAAAGGAAAAGTGCTGAAATGTAGCCAAACACTCCCAACTGCCGCTTCCTGCCCCAGAATGTTTTCACCAGGCGGAGGGGAGGGAGGTGGATCCGAAAAACTGGTGTAAATAAAGGTGGTTCCAGTGTCAGTGGCTGCTCGGCCGTGGGCCTGCTCCAGGCGTGGAGAAAATGGATTTGGCTGATCGCAACAGAGGAATAAAGAGAATTCCTGCCCGTGCCAAATCAGGAGAATGGAGCCGTTCGCTTTGCTCTTCACCGCCGGCGTTGTGTGTTTTGCTTTGTGTAAACGTTGAGCAAGGAAATTCCTGGATAAGCAGGTCTAAGGGATGCGTAGATTACTCCTTATTTATTGTACCCCATATTAGATAGAAATAAATAGGTTTCCCGTTGTTCCCTTGAGCCTTATTTTGGCAGGGAAAACCCACTGAACCTGGTTCTAAGTGCAAATTCTTTTTGAGTAATCCCGATTTTTCTAATAACCCATTCACTCAAGTGAATTTTGTGTATTTGGGGACACCCAAACTGCTGTTTCTCTGCAGTCTTGAGGCTACTGAAACGTTATGAGCAGCTTTTTGGCCTCAGCCTGCAAACACTTCTGCATGTGAACAATCCTTCGGTCAAGTGGGACTGTTCTACCTGTGTGAATATTTGTTTAGTAATTCGAGAGCACTTTGGAAATCCCAGATCCTGACATTCCCAGCCAGACCTCTCTGCCCCTGCCTGGCCACAGCAGCACTTCCAGCCCTGCTCTCAAAGCTTTCAGAGCCTCGAAGCTCTGAAAATGCCTGATTTAAAGGGGAAAAAATATATATCAATAAAGGTCCAAAGTGTTCCTGGCACAGATCATCAGTCGAGGATATTCCACAAACCCAGAGGGGACTAAAATTCAGGATTTTTGCACCCTGGATGATGCTCGATGTCTGCAGACGGATCTGGCTCGAATTCCCTTTACCAGCGCCCCTCCATGTGGGATTGCCCTAGAAATACCCCGGGATTTTCCCTCCACGACACTTCCAGTATCAGGAGCAGCCGTGTGCGCTGCTCTGAGAGGTGAATTTTGTATTTCCCACGAGATGGCATCAGCAACCGCTTTAATTTGAACAAAAAAACCCCCCTCTAATTTAACACATCCAGATAAAGATTTTTCTCGTCTTGCTCCTGTTTTCAAATAGGAACAAGGATCTTTAGCTGGGGTGGGGGAATCTGGTTACAAGGTGCTGAAAACTCCAGGCTTGGGCTGTTTTCACCTGCCAACCCAAGCGTCCTATGAAACAAACCGAATAAACTTGCTAAATCAGGTTAAAAAATAAAAATAAATAAAAATAAAAAGCAGGTTGCAAGGGTTAAATGAGAAGAACTTTAGGTGAACTTCCTCCTGTGTGTCTATAATCTGTTGATCTGCGCCGGTGCTGAGGAACAGGATCTGGGTTTTTTTCCCCTTTTAAAGAGGAATTGTGGGTTCTCTGCACTGAGCTTGCGCCCATTTAGGTAATTTCCTGTCCCATTCTTACACACTCTGCATTGAATAGGAGCTACTATGGTCAATTGCAGGAAGAAACATTGTTTTGGGGGCTGAGAAGGTTTGTTTATCTCGTTTTGGTCAATATCCCATCGCAGCGAGCCTGGTTTTTGGGAGGTTTATTGATTTAATCCCAGTTCAAACTTTAATTAAAGAAACAGTGATGGGTACCAATAGAAATAACGTAATTCATATTAAATTTTAAATGAACCACCATGTTTGATGTCACATACGCAGCCCTTGATGTGCTTTAAAGGTTATTTTAAAAAATAAATAATAAAAGTGGAAACCCACTGCTGCAGAAATGGATTGGATTGTATAACATACAAACCTGGACAAATAGTTCAAACCTCCAATGTTTCCTGTCCCCGTGTTGAGGCTCTGATAACTCCTTCTCACAGAAAGGCTTGTGTTGTTTTTCTAAAATCATCTTTTATGCCGTTTGACCTTTAATTAACTTTGGATTTAGGAATTTGATAAAGTGGAAGTTTATCTAATCCCCTCACTTCTCAATTCCGTTCTCTTCCCCAAAGCTAAGCTTTTTTTTTTTTTTTTTTTTTTTTTCCTTCCCCCTAGAGTCTAGAGACAAGTAATTTAAATTCTTGAAGCTGCTGGTGCCACGGCACTGATTCCTTGACCCGTGGTGCTCGAGTGTTTTCCTCTCTGGCACCCAGCGCGGGTCAGGTCCCCGTTTCCTGCGCTGGGAGCAGGATGCAGCCAAGGGAAGGGGCAGGGAAGGAAACTTTGCAGAGCCACGGCTGCTGAACTGCTGCCTCCAGTTCCAGGGCTTTTAATTTGCCTGCTGGTCCTCATTAATACGCACTAAATAAAATTATTAAGGCTGCTAAAGGCCTCCGAGATCATCAATCCAACCTTCAAATGGACTTGATGACCTCGGAGGCTGTTTGAACCTTCCAACTACGCTGAATTTACCCTGAAAACTTTGTTTTACTGAGCTGTAGCGGTGTTGTTTTCTTTCTCCTGCTAAGATCTGCTGTATTCCCACATTGTTCTCCACAATCCCAGGAGCCTCAAGCCTCACGCTCCAGCCTTTCCCCTTCGGTTTCTATTCAAGGAAGGGACGAGGAAACCCTGACTCTTTTCTCCGGTGTTTGCTTTATTTCCCAAGGCGAGAGGGAGGAAGCGGCGGAAGCGGAGGCCGTGGGTTGTGCCACCCGAGTGCCATCGTCCCCAGAGCCACCTGCCCCTGCCAGCCCCTCGTCCTCCTCAGGGCAGGGCGGGCAGCAAGGTGAGGAGCGGCGGGGTTCGGTTCCGAAAGGAAAACGTTCCGGCTCCCGTGGGGCTGCTGTCGGCGCCGCTTAAACCACGCCGGAATATTCTGGGGTTTTTCCTGGAAACCCCAGCACCCTCAGGAGGAGAAATGCCAAGTTTTCTGTTGTCACTTTGGCAGAGCCTGCTCCTTTATCCCGTGGGGAACGTCCCAGTCTGGGAGTAAATCATCCAACCGACGAAACTCCGACCTGTTGTTCCATCATTTATCTAAGGCTTCGTACGGTGCCGTCAATATCGGCCTCAGCCCACCTTGTCCTCCCATTAAACCCTAATCTCGTTATTTTTATGAGACAGATACAAATGGTGTTCAGTAAAGCGGGGCACAGCTCCAGGGCTCTGTTTTGTTTCCTCAAGGGATGTCATTCCCCAGCCTTGCCTACTACCGCCAATTCTTCCAGCGTGTCCCAGGGATACTCGATTATTTGGATTAACTTCGGGGCAGGAAAAGAGGATTAGGAAGCAGAGCCGCTCTTTAGTGCGCGCACGGAGACGGGTTACATCAGTTCTGTCTGTTTACAGACTTGCCCCGCTGAAAAACAATTTTCTAAAGCTGTTAATTATTCTGAATTATTTGCCAAATTACTACAAATCATTCCTGGCTTGGGACCCACCGGGAAGACAAAGGGGGAACTGTTTAGGTGGTGCTACCTTCAGTCACTCACAAGAGCTTTCTCCTCCCTGCTTGGCCAAATTCTGCCTTTCCCCGAGCAAAAAACTCATGTTTCCAGATTTAAAATATTTATTCTCTGGAAATTTGCAGCTCTTGCATGTGCTTAAAGCTGCTTGGGATCTTAGAGACAGGAATTATCCAGGAGAGATTTCTATTCCTCTTCTTCACCCTGTCTGGGCTGGAAGTTCCATTACTGAGGCATCAAAATCATATATATATATATATATAATTTTTTTTTTCCCCTTACTTTTTTTTTTTTAAGATGAAAATCTCTGACTTTGGGTTGGAATTCGACTGTGCTCTGGGCTCTGCTGGGGTGGGGGCTCTGCCAAAGCCCCTCGGAGCAGAGCTGAGCCCGGGGGTCTCTCTGTGACAAACCTGGAACTCGGGGCTTTTACTGGGATCATTTAGGATTCCCAGTAGGAGCTGGGCATAATCCAGGTCTCAGCAATAAAGCAGGAATAGCTCCTCATCCCTCTTTCGTGAGGAAAAATGGTTTTTTTCCTCATTTCCCTCCCAACTTTTCATCACTGGTAACTCTTTTATTTTCCTTGCACCTTGGTTCCACCTCCTTCCGACCTTTGAAATTGATCCAGGTGGGATCTCGCCTACCTTCCCACATTTCCCTGCCTGCCAGCCTAATGCCACCTCCAAATCCTGGCGCCTGAAAAGGAAAATTGTTCTTTTTTTCCCTCTCTTTTTGGTTAAATCCGGGGCTGTTCCCGCAGCGCCGAGAGCTGCCCCACTTCCCGCCGTGCCAAAAAGCGCTTTGAAACCTTGACCCGCAGCGATCCCAAGCTTTTCCACAAAATTCCGCCCCGCCAGGTGATCCGACGGCTTATTCTGGGATGTCAATACCTGCATTGTTGGGAATGGGAGGAAAATCCCACCCTGCCAAAGCAGCTGGATTAGTGCTGAGCTGCCTGGGAATTTCCAGCCTGAACACGGAGCTTGTGCAAGGACCTGCAAATCCCAGCGACCAGATCTCGAACGGCAACAAAAAAATAAGGGATTTTTGCCTTTTTAGCCGTCGTCTTCTTCTGCCTAAATTGTTAATTTTTTTTTGGATTGAGGCAACGTTGAATGTTTGTGGCATGGAGCACCTCACGCTTTCAGGGAAAAGCAACCTTCACCTGCTTTTTTTCAGGAAGAAGGGAAGGAGGGTTTTTTGTCAAAACACCCCAAATAAAAAAATTCCTGGGTTTTACAATATTTAGGCAAATATTCTGCTTCTCACGCTGCCCAGTGGTGTAAACTGGTGGCTCGTGGAAATCCAGACATGACAGCCTGGGAGTCTGGTCGTCTTTGGAGATACGAATGTCACTTTTTAAAACTAAAATTCTTATTTTTAAAGAACTTAAAGCCTTTTTTTAACGTGCAGCTGATCTGTGTCGTGCCTTTCCCGCTGCCGCCCTCAGTTTATTGCCATCCTTCTCCCCAAAACAGGTGGTTTTGCCAAAAAATCCCTTCAGCTTGGGGGAGAAAAAAACACTTCCCCTTTGGAAGAGAAAATGAAAAATAAAAAGTCCGTGGGGTTCATGGGAACTGCTTTGGGTTGTTTTTGGAGGAAATAAAGCTGAGGATGTTGTCACCTTTTGGAGGGGAAACCCCTGATTTAATTTCTGGAAGTATCCGTGCATCAAAGCCGACCAAAACCGAGGAGGATTTGATCTTTGCCTGGAATTCAAACCCGGCTGCATCCCCAGCTCTTCCACAGAAAAACACCGGGAGCTTTTTTAAGCCAAAAGCAGCATTTTTTTGTTTGGTTGGTTTTGTTTTGTTTTGGTCAGTAAATTCCCTCCCACAGGAGCCCGGTGCCGCGTCAGGGCTTTTCCTGCCCGCGCCTCCTCCGGCCTCCCGAGCCTGGCATCGCATCCGTGCCTGCGTGGGCCGGAGAACCCTGTCCGTCTGCCCTGTCGTTAGCACGGTTTGGGGTTAATTAACACACTTGGGGGTTAATTAGACACGCGTTTCCCTGCTGTTGGCAGCATCCAGCTCCGAGCGGTTTCCGTTATCCCGAATCGGCGCCGATCCGAAAGCTCGGCTCCGTCCTCTGCACGCACCCAGGGGGATCACAGACCCGGGGCTGAGCCTGGGGTCACTTCCACTCCATCCCCTTCTCGGGGCAAATCCCGTTATTTGATTAATCTGTGCTTTTATCACATCGTTTTCTTCACTGAAGGAATCGGGGGCAGATTCCCGGAGTTCTGGGACGAAACCACGAGGGCTTGGCCTCCCTCCCTCTTTTGTACCAAGAGAAAATGCTTCGGAATTCAGAAATTCCAACATTTAATGCTTTGGAATTCAGAAATTTCAACATTTATGCTCTCTTTTTTTTTTTTTTTTTTTCCTTCCTTCTGTGTTTTTTATTAAAATCCTGCGCCACTCCTGCGGTGCCCTGGCCCAGCCCTGGTCCTACACAGTAGGATGGGCTGGGCCGTGTGTCCCCCCACTTCCTGGTGTCCCCAAAGGAGGAGGAGGGGGGGTGACAGCAACTCCCACCCCCCCAAAGAGAAAATAAATTAGAAAGAATTAAAATAAAAAAAGCAAAACCAGGGGAATGGGAGACGTGGAGACCTCATCACTGCGGTGTGGGGGCACGGGGGACCCCCCGTCACCCTGCTGGCGGCTGTCCTGGTGACACGGGGACAGAGCTGGGGGGCGGTGACAGCTCGGGGGTCCCCCCCAGCTGCACTCGGGGTGTCCCCGGAGGGTCTCAGGGCCGCCCCGGGGCCGCGGGCAGCAGCAGCGGCTTGGGGAGCACAGGGGGCTTCACGGACAGCGAGCGCTCCAGGCCGCCGGGCCGGGGTCCCCAGGGCGTCCCCCCCGTTGTCCCCAGCGAGTGCATGCGGGTGAGACCCCGCACCGGCCCGGGGGGGCTCACGGGGGTCCCCCCCAGCGAGTGGCTCTGCGCCAGCGGCCGCCGAGGGGCCGGGGGGCTGTCGGGGGGCACGTCCAGCCGCACCGGAGCCCGGTCGTGGGGTCCGAAGGGGGGCCCGAGCCCCGCTGCCCGCGGCAGCACGCGGTTGGCGAAGGAGCCGGTGCCCGGTTGGGTCACGGACCGCCCCGAACCCCGCTGCGGCCGCTGCAGCATCTCCTCCCGGGCCGCCTTCACCGGCGGCCCCGGCCCGGGGGGCTCGGCGGGGCTCAGGGCGGCGGCGTGGCCGAGCCGGGGCTCCCGGTCCCGGGGTGCCCGAGCGGGAGGTTCGGGCTCGGGGCCGTCCCGCGGGGCAGCGGCCGCGCCCTGGGGCGGCAGCGCGGGGTACAGGCGGGGCACGGGCGGCTGGGCCGGGCTCCGCGGGGCGCAGGGAGGCTCCGGGGGCGATTTGGGGACGGCGGCGGGGCGCTGGCAGCAGGTGGTCACCAGCCCGCTGGCCAGAGCCCCCAGCGCGAAGGCGCCCAGCACGCAGCCCACGAGCACCGGCACCGGCACCGTCTCTTCGGCCGCCGGCCCGGGGTGCCGCACCCCTGAGGGATCACCCGTCAGCTCGGTGCTGGAGTGGGGGTCCGATAATTCCACCCCCCGGGGTCCCCCCTTTGTCCCCATGGTCCCCCCTCATCCCTCTCCTGTTCCTGGGGTCCCTCCTGGTCACTGGAATCTCCCCACCCCGGGGTTCTTCTCCCTCCCTGGCTTCCCTCTTCCTTGTCTCCGGGGTCCTCCCGACTCCGCAGTCCCTCCCCAGTCCTTGGTGCCCCCCTGCCCAGTCCCTGGGGTCTCTCTCCCACCCCTGGGACCCCTCTCCCTGCTCCCCAGGGTACTCCGACGATGTCACTGACCGTGGGCCAGGTCCCGGTCCTTGTCGCTGTCCCCTGCAGCCCCTGTGAGAGCAGAGCGGGGTCACACCAGGCTCCCCCGCAATGTCCCTTGGAGCCACCCGTGTCCCCTCCACGTCCTGCCCATCCTCTGGCGTCACCCACGTGTGCCAGAGCCACCCCTGCATCCCCCCCGTGACCTCGTGTCTCCAGAATTCCCCGAATATCCCCGTGTTCCCAGCGTCCCCCGTGTCCCCGCGCTTCACCTCGGCACGTCCCGCTGATCCCGAGGGATCCCTCCGTGTCCTGCTGGAAGCCACTCCTGGGACACAGAGGGGACGTCACCCTCTGTCCCCGCTGTGTCCCCCCAACGCGGGGCAGGGCCCCAGGGGGTCGGGGACGGGAGAGGCACTCACGGGAGGTCCTCGGAGAAGGGGACGCAGCCCCTGGAGGGCAGCCAGACGCAATAGGGGTCCCGGGCGGCCAGGCAGCTCCTGCGGGGACACGGGGACGCGGCCGCCGTTCGTGTCCCCGTGCCCTCGCACATCCCTGTGCCCCG